>NW_027650055.1:40000-42500 GCF_965287045.1 Carcharhinus amblyrhynchos | reverse complement strand
CGAGACAGAGAGTGAGAGAGACAGTGAGAGAGTGAGAGGGAGAGAGAGAGAGACAGTGTGTGTGTGTGAGAGAGAGAGAGAGACAGAGTGTGTGAGAGAGAGAGAGAGACAGAGTGGGAGCCAAAGAGAGCAAGAGAGAGGGAGAGAGAGACAGCGAGAGAGAGGCAGAGAGGGAGAGGCACAGAGAGAGAAACAGAGAGAGACAGAGAATGAGACAGAGACAGAGATACAGAGGGAGAGAGAGAGATACAGAGAGGGAGAGACTGACAGACAGAGACGAGGGAGAGACAGACAGAGACAAGCAGAGAGACAGAGACAGAGAGAGAGACAGAGAGAGAGAGATATTCACAGAGAGAGAGAGACAGAGGGAGAGAGAGACAGGGACGAGGGAGAGACAGACAGAGACAAGCAGAGAGACAGAGACAGAGAGAGCGAGAGAAAGAGAGAGGGATGAGGGAGAGAGAGAGAGAGACAGAGAGAGTGACAGAGTGAGAGAGAGAGACACAGAGATTGAGAGAGACAGTGAGAGAGAGAGAGACAGAGACAGAGAGAGAGAGAGACAGAGACAGTGAGAGAGAGACAGAGAGGTAGAGAGAGAGAGACAGAGAATGAGAGAGAGGTAGACAGAGACTGAGAGAGAGAGGCAGAGAGAAAGACAGACTGAGAGAGAAAGACAGAGGGTGGGAGAGAGAGAGACAGAGAGAGACAGAGGGAGAGACAGAGTGAGAGAGAGAAAGAGAAAAAGAGAGAGACAGAGTGAGAGAGAGACAGAGACAAGTAGAGAGAGAGTGACAGAGGGAAAGACAGAGAGAAATACAGACTGAGAGAGAGTGACAGAGAGAGAGAGAGAGACAGACAGAGTGGGAGAGAGAGAGAGAATGTAAGAGACAGAGACAGAGAGAGAGACAGAGAGAGGGAGAGACAGACAGACAGAGACAGAGTGACAGACAGAGAGAGAGAGTCAGAGAGAGAGGGAGTCAGAGAGAGGGAGTCAGAGAGAGAGGGAGACAGGGAGAGAGAGACAGAGAGAAGGAGAGAGAAAGAGGGAGAGAGAGAGAGAGACAGGGACCGAGAGAGATACAGGGAGAGAGAGACAGAGTGAGAGAGTGAGTGAGAGAGAGAGAGACAGAGGGAGTGAGAGAGGGAGACACAGAGATTGAGAGGGAGAGAGAGACAGCGAGAGTGAGAGAGAGAGAGGGAGAAAGTAAGAGAGAGACAGAGAGAGTCAGGGTGAGTGAGAGAGGGAGACAGATAGTGAGAGAGAGAGAGACAGAGGCAGAGAGAGATAGTCAAAGAGTCAGAGAGTCAGAGAGTGACAGGTAGACAGGGTGAGTGAGAGAGAAACAGAGTGACAGAGAGAGAGAGAGAGAGAGATGACAGAGAGAGAGACAGAGGGAGATAGAGGGAGAAAGAGAGAGTGAGACAGAATGAGAGTGAGAAAGGGACAGAGAGAGAGGCAGAGGGAGAGAGAGAGAGAGACAGACAGAGAGACAGAGAGAGACAGAGACAGAGTGAGAGATAGAGTGGGTGAGAGAGAGAGACAGAGAGAGAGAGAGGGACAGAGAGGGACAATGTGAGAGAGAGAGTGACAGAGAATGAGAGAAAGACAGAGGGAGAGAGAGAGAGACAGTGGAGAGACAAAGTGAGCGAGAGAGATTGACAGAGAGAGAGACAGGGTGAGAGAGACAGGGGAGGAGAGAGAATGAGACAGAATGAGAGAGAGTGAGACAGAGGGGGAGAGAGAAAGTGAGAGAGACCAAGGGAGAGGGAAAGAGAGAGACAGACAGAGAGAGAGAGACAGAGACAGAGAGAGAGACAGAGTGGGTGAGACAGAGAGACAGAGAGAGAGTGAGAGTGAGAGAGAGAGACAGAAAGAGAGAGAGTGGCAGAGGGAGAGAGAAGGAGAGAGAGAGAGAGAGACAAAGTGAGAGAGAGATTGACAGAGAGAGAGAGTGACAAAGAGAGGGAGGCAGAGAGAGACTGAGTGAGAGAGAGGGGGACAGAGAGAGAGAGACAGAGGGAGAGAGAGGCAGAGGGAGAGAGAGAGAGACAGAGGGAGAGAGAGGCAGAGGGAGAGAGAGAGAAAAAGTAAGAGAGAGACAGAGACAGAGGGAGAGAGAGGGACAGACGGAGAGAGGGAGAGAAACAGAGTGACAGAGAGTGAGAGACTGAGGGAGAGACAATGTGTGAGAGAGAGAGAGAGAGAGAGACAGAGTGGGAGAGAAAGAGAGACAGAGAGGGAGAGAAAAATAGAAAGAGAGAGACAGACAGACAGACAGCAAGGCAGAGGGAGAGAGAGAGAGAGATGGAGAGGAGAGAGAGACAGAGAGTGAGAGGGACAGAGACAAGGAGAGAGAGAGAGTGACACTGAGACAGAGACAGAGTGAGTGAGAGAGAGAGAGCGAGAATGAGAGAGACAGTGAGAGAGAGAGAGACAGAGAGTGAGAGAGAGGAGGACAGAGTGAGAGAGAAAGAGAGAGACAGAGAGAGAGAGACAGAG
>NW_027650055.1:30000-35000 GCF_965287045.1 Carcharhinus amblyrhynchos | reverse complement strand
ATTGCGAGAGACAGAGGGAGAGAGAAAGACACAGAGAGATACTGATAGAGAGAGAGACAGAGACAGAGACAGAGAGAGAGAGAGAGACAGAGACAGTGAGAGAGAGAGACAGAGAGGAGAGAGAGACAGAGAGAGAGAGACAGAGAGAGAGAGACAGAGAGAGACAGAGAGAGGAAGAGAGAGAGAGACATTGCGAGAGACAGAGGGAGAGAGAGACACACAGAGAGATAGTGATAGAGAGAGAGAGAGACAGAGAGAGAGAGAGACAGAGGGAGAGAGAGACAGAGAGAGAGACAGAGACACACAGTGAGATACAGAGAGACAGAGAGAGCCAGAGAGAGACTGAGTGAGAGAGATAGGGAGAGATAGTGAGAGACAGAGAGTGAGAGATAGAGTGAGAGACAGAGCGAGAGACAGAGGGGGAGAAAGAGAGAGACAGAGAGAGTGACCGAGGGAGAGAGAGAGAGGGACAGTGAGAAAGAGAGAGTAAGAGACAGAGAGAGAGAGAGGCAGAGACAGAGTGAGAGAGAGAGAGACAGAGCGAGAGAGAGACAGGGACAGTGAGAGACACAGAGGCAGATAGAGACAGAGCCAAGGAGTGAGAGAGAGTGACAGAGAGACAGAGACAGACAGAGCGAGAGACACAGAGAGTGAAAGGGAGAGAGAGTGAGAGAGAGAGAGAGAGAGAGAGATGGAGAGAGACAGAGATACAGAGAGACAGAGAGAGAGACAAACAGAGAGAGCCACAGAGAGGGAGAGAGACAGAGAGAGAGTGAGAGAGAGAGAGAGAGAAACTGAGAGAGAGAGAGACAGATAGAGCGAGAGACAGAGTGAGAGACATACAGATGAGAGACAGAGAAAGTGAGATAGACAGAGAGTGAGAGACAAAGAGTTAGAGAGTGAGTGAGAGACAGAGCGAGAGACAGAGTGGTAGAGAAAGAGAGAGACAGACAGAGAGACGGAGAGAGTGACAGAGGGAAAGAGAGAGACACAGTTAGAGAGAGAGACTGAGTGACAGAGAGAGACAGAGAGAGAGAGATAGACAGAGGCAGAGTGAGAGACAGAGTGAGAGAGATACAGAGTGAGGGAGAGAGTGAGAGAGATGTAGAGTGAGGGAGAGAGACAGCGAGAGAGAGAACAGAGGGAGAGAGAGAGACAGAGACGGAGAGAGAGAAAGAGAGAGACAGAGAGTCAGAGAGAGAGGGAGGCAGATGGAGAGAGAGTTAGAGACAGAGAGTGAGAGATTTACAGAGAGAGAGACAGAGTGAGGGAGAGAGAGGAAGAGGGAGAGAGAGAGGGGAAAACACAGTGACAGACAGAGAGACAGAGAGAAAGACAGACTGAGAGAGAGAGAGACAGAGAGACAGAGGGAGAGAGAGAGACAGAGAGACAGAGGGAGAGAGAGAGAGAGACATTGAGAGACAAAGAGGGTGAGAGAGACATAGAGAGATAGAGAGAGAGACAGAGAGACAGAGAGAGAGACAGAGAGAGAGAGACAGAGACAGAGACAGTGAGAGAGAGACAGAGAGGAGAGAGATAGATAGAGATAGAGAGAGAGACAGAGAGAGAGACAGGGGGAGAGAGAGACAGAGAGAGAGACAGACAGAGACAGACAGAGAGATACAGAGAGAGAGAGACAGAGTGAGTTATAGAGAGAGAGACTGAGAGAGAGAGACAGTGTGAGAGACATACAGAGTGAGAGAGAGACGAGAAAGAGAGACAGAGACAGAGAGAGTGAGAGAGAGGCAGAGTGAGGGAGAGAGATACAGAGAGAGAAACAGACAGAGAGAGAGACAGAGAGAGACAGAGAGGGATAGAGAGAGATGGGGGGTCAGAGAGAGAGAGAGAGAGACGGAGTGAGAGAGAGAGAGAGAGGGAGAGAGAGACAGAGACAGAGAGGGAGAGAGACCAAAGAGAAAGAGAGAAACAGAGAGAGACAGACAGTGAGAGAGAGAGGGAGACAGAAGGAGAGAGAAAAGGGAAAACAGAGTGACAGAGAGAGAGAGTGACAGAGAGAAAGACAGACTGAGAGAGAGAGACAGAGGGAGAGAGAGAGAGAGAGAGAGAGACAGTGAGAAATACAAAGGGAGAGAGAGAGACACGAGAGAGTGGGAGAGACAGACAGAGAGAGAGAGAGAGACAGAGAGAGAGATAGAGAGAGAAGCAGAGAGACAGAGAGAGGGAGAACGAGAGAGACAGACTGAGAGACAGAGAGCCAGACGGAGAGAGAGAGAGACAGAGAGGGAGAGACAGAGAGCGAGAGAGACAGAGAGAGAGAGACAGACAGACAGAGATAGAGACAGAGGGAGAGAGAGAGAGTAACAGAGAGACAGAGAGAGCAAGAGACAGAGAGATAGATGAGGGAGAGAGAGAGGGACAGAGAGAGTGAGAGAGAAAGAGATTGAGAGACAGAGAGAGAGAGACAGCCAGAGTCAGACAGAGAGAGAGTGAGACACAGAGAGAGACAGACAGAGAGACATTCAGACAGAGAGAGATAGAGAAAGAGGGGGGTCAGAGAGAGAGAGAGAGACAGCGAGAGAGAGAGAACAGAGGGAGAGAGACAGAGAGAGAATGAGAGAAAAACAGAGAGAGACACAGAGTCAGAGAGGGAGACAGAGGGAGAGAGAGAGACAGACAGACAGAGTGAGAGACAGAGATAGAGAGAGTGAGAGATTAACAGAGGGAGCGGCAGAGTGAGGGAAAGAGAGACAGATGGAGAGAGGGTTGGGAAAAGAGAAAGACAGAGAGAGAGAGCGGCAGAGACAGAGACAAAGACAGACTGAGAGAGAGAGACGGGGAGAGAGAGACAGAGAGAGATAGAGAGGGAGACACAGTGAGAGAGAAACGGAGAGAGATAGATAGAGAGAGAGAGACAGAGAGGGAGAGAGAGAAACAGCGAGAGAGACTGAGAGAAATACAGTGAGAGAGAGGGAGCGAGAGACAGAGAGAGAGGCAGAGAGAGAGAGAGAAAAACAGAGAGACAGAGACAGACAGACCGAGAGACAGAGAGAGAGAGATGAGGGAGAGAGAGAGAGAGAGAGACACACAGCCAGAGTGAGAGAGACTGAGTGAGAGACAGAGAGGCAGAGGAAGAGAGAGAGAGACAGAGAGGGAGAGAGACAGAGACAGAGAGAGCGAGAGACAGTGAGAAAGATGAGGGGGAGAGAGAGAGAGTGTGTGTGAGACAGAGAGAGGGACACAGAAAGTGAGAGATTGAGAGAGAGAGAGAGAGACAGCCAGACTGAGAGAGAGAGAGAGAGAGACACAGAGAGAGAGTCAGACAGAGAGAGAGAGAGAGACAGAGAGTGAGAAAGAGAGAAAGAGAGAGAGTCAGGGTGAGAGAGAGAGACAGAGAGAGAGAAAGAAAGAGAGAGAGACAGACAGACAGAGAGGGAGAGACAGAGGGAGAGAGAGACAGAGAGAAGGACAGAGAGAGAGTGACAGAGAGGGAGAGACAGAGACAAAGACAGACTGAGAGATTGACAGAGAGTGAGATAGACTGAGAAAGAGAGACAGAGAGAGACATAGAGTGAGAGAGAGGCAGAGAGAGAGAGAGTAAGAGACAGTGAGGGTGAGAGACAGAGAGAGAGACAGAGAGACAGTGAGATAGAGACATTGAGGCAGAGAGACAGAGAGGGAGAGAGACAAAGAGAGAGAGACAAGGAGAGGGAGAGAGTTACCGGGAGACAGAGACAGAGAGGGAGAGACAGAGAGAGAGAGAGAGAGGCAAAGACAGAGAGAGACAGAGAGAGACAGAGACAGAGAGAGAGAGTCAGAGGGAGAGAGACAAAGTGAGAGCGAGAGAGACAGAGGAAGAGAGAGAGTGAGAGAGAGTGACAGAGAGAGAGACAAACAGACTGAGAGAGAGATAGAGAGAGAGAGAAAGGGAGACAGAGAGCGAGAGAGAGACAGAGAGAGATAGTAACATACAGAGAGGGAGAGAGAGACAGAGAGGGGGAGGCAGAGAGCCAGTGACAAGGAGAGAGAGAGAGTGACAGGGAGGCAGTGACAGAGACAGCGAGAGACAGAGGGAGAGAGAGAGGATGAGAGAGAGACAGAGAGATTGAGAGAGAGAGAGAGAGTGATAGAGACAGTGAGAGACAGTGAGAGAGAGATAGAGAGAGGGAGACAGAGAGTGATAGGGACAGAAAGAGAGAGGCAGAGTGAGAGAGGCAGAGAGAGAGCGAAAAACAGAGAGAGACAGAAAGTCAGAGAGAGAGGGAGACAGAGTGGGAGAAGAGAGAGAGAGACAGAGCCATAGAGAGAGACAGAGACAGAGTGAGAGACACAGAGCGAGAGACAGAGTGAGAGAGAGAGACAAAGACAGAGAAACAGAGAGTGAGATGGAGTGAGTGAGAGAGAAACAGAGAGACAGCGAGAGAGAGAGAGAGAGAGGGAAAGAGAAAGAGACACAGAGAGAGAGACAGAGTGAGAGAGAGAGACTGACTGAGAGAGAGACAGAGTGAGAGTGATACAGAGTGAGAGACAGAGAGAGAGAGATAGAGACAGAGAGTGAGGGACAGATCGAGAGACAGAGGGATAGAGAAAGAGAGAGACAGAGAGAGAGAGAGACAGTGTGAGATAGACAGAGGGAGAGAGAGAGAGACAGAGACAGAGTGAGAGACACAGTGAGAGACAGAGAGAGACAGACAGACAGAATGAGAGAGACAGACAGAGAGAGAGACAGAGAGAGATAGTGTGAGAGATTAACAGAGGGAGAGACGGAGTGAGAGATTGAGAGAGACAGAGGGAGAGAGGGGGCAGAGTGACAGAAAGAGAGAGAGAGAGACAGAAAGAAAGACATACTGAGAGAGAGGGACGGAGAGAGAGAGACAGAGAGTGAGAGAGAGAGAAGCAGAGAGTGAGAGAGACAAAGAGTGAGAGACAGAGAGAGTGAGGGAGAGAGACACAGAGAGAGAGACAGAGAGAGTCAGAGAGAGATAGAGAGGGTGAGAGAGAGAGTGAGAGAAAGAGAGTGAGAGAGAGAGTGAGAGAGAGGG
>NW_027650055.1:5000-25000 GCF_965287045.1 Carcharhinus amblyrhynchos | reverse complement strand
GAGAGAAAGAGAGACAGAGAGGGAGACAGAGTGAGAGAGAGAGAAAGACAGAGTGAGAGAGAGGGACAGTGAGACAGAGTGAGACAGACAGACAGACAGATGGAGAGACACAGAGAGAGATTGGGGGGAGAGAGAGAGAGACCGAGAGAGAGAGAGAGAGACGCAGAGAGGAGCGAGACAGAGAGCGAGAGAGACAGAGAGAGAGTGAGACAGAGTGGGCAAGAGAGAGAGAGAGAGGGAGAGGGCCAGAGAGAGAGAGAGAGAGACAGTGTGTGTGTGGGAGAGGGAGAGAGCCAGAGAGTGCGAGACAGAGAGACAGAGTGAGAGAGACAAAATGAGAGAGGGAGATAGACAGAGGGAGAGAGAGAGAGAAAGTGAGTGAGAGACAGAGAGAGAGTGTGAGAAAGAGAGAGACAGGGAAAGAGACAGAGACCGAGAGGGTGAGAGAGACAGAGAGAGAGAGACTGAGACAAGGAGTGAGAGAGAGTGACTGTGAGGCAGAGTCAGACAGAGCGAGAGACACAGAGAGTGACAGAGAAAGAGACAGAGACAGAGAGAGACAGAGAGAGAGAGAGAGAGAGACAGAGAGAGAGAGAGAGAGAGACAGAGACAAGGAGAGAGATAGAGAGAGAGAGAGAGAGAGACAGAGACAAGGAGAGAGATAGAGAGAGAGACAGAGTGAGAGAAAGACAGACAGAGACAGAGTCAGAGAGAGACAGAGAGAGAGAGAGAGACAGCGACAAGGAGAGAGATAGAGAGAGAGACAGAGTGAGAGAGAGAGAGAGGGACAGAGAGAGAGACAGAGTGAGTGAGAGAGAGAGAGAGACAGAGACAGAGACAGAGAGAGAGAGTGCAGCAGGCGACGGTGCAGAGGGACCTCGGGGTCCTTGTGCATGAGTCGCAAAAACCCAGCTTGCAGGTGCAGCAGGTGGTCAGGAAGGCGAATGGGATGCTGGCCTTCATAGCGAGGGGGATTGAATATAAAAGTAGGGAGGTCTTGCTGCAGCTGTATAGGGCATTGGTGAGGCCGCAGCTGGAGTACTGTGTGCAGTTTTGGGCGCCGTACTTACGCAAGGATATTTTGGCCTTGGAGGGAGTGCAGAGGAGGTTTACTAGGCTGATTCCGGAGTTGAGGGGGTTGAGCTATGAGGAGAGGCTGAATAAACTAGGCTTGTACTCGTTAGAGTTTAGAAGAATGAGGGGAGATCTCATTGAGACATATAAGATGATGAATGGGATGGATAGGATAGAGGTGGAGAGACTCTTCCCGCTTAGAAAGGACAGTAGGACTAGGGGGCACAGCCTCAAGATAAAGGGGGGGCGGTTTAGAACGGTGTTGAGGAGGAACTTCTTCACTCAAAGGGTGGTGAATCTCTGGAATTCTCTGCCTGTTGAAGTGGTGGAGGCTGCCTCGCTAAATATTTTTAAGACGCGGGTTGATGGGTTTTTGATAAGCGAGGGGATTAAGGGTTATGGGGAGAGGGCGGGAATGTGGAACTGAGCCACGACAGATCAGCCATGATCTTATTGAATGGTGGGGCAGGCTCGAAGGGCTAGATGGCCTCCTCCTGCTCCTATTTCTTATGTTCTTATGTTCTTATGTTCTTATGTTCTCTGTGTCTCTGAGTCTCAGGTTTTCTGTGTCTCTGTGTCTCTGTGCCTGTCTCTGTGTCTCTGAGTGTCTGAGTCTCTGTGTCTCTGAGTCTCGGTGTCTCCGTGTCTCTGCGTCTCGTGCCTCGGTGTGTCTGAGTGTGCGCCTGTGAGTCTGTGAGTCTCAGTGTCTCTGTGTCTCTGAGTCGCTGAGTCTCGGTGCCCCGGTGTCTCTGAGACTCTGTGTCTCTGAGTCTCTGACTCTCTATGTCTCTGTGTCTCGGTGTCTCTGACTCTCTGTGTCTCTGAGTCTCGGTGTCTCTGAGTCTCTGTGTCTCTGAGACTCTGAACCTCATTGTCTCTGAGTCTCTGAGTCTCTGAGTCTCGGTGTCTCGGTGTCTCTGACTCTCTGTGTCTCTGAGACTCTGAACCTCGTTGTCTCTGAGTCTCAGTGTCTCTGAGTCTCGGTGTCTCTGAGTCCTTGAATCTCTGAGTCTGTGAGTCGCTGCGTCTCTGAGTCTCAGGTCTCGGTGTCTCGGTTTCCCTCGGCCTCTGAGTCTCTGTGTCTTTGAGTCTCTGTCTCTGTGTCTCTGACTCTCTGTGTCTCTGTGTCTCTGAGTCTCAGTGTCCCTGTGTCTCTCTGTCTCTGAGTCTCAGGTCTCGGTGTCTCGGTTTCCCCCGGTCTCTGAGTCTCTGTGTCTCTGATTCCTGCAGTCTCTGTGTTCCTGTGCCTCCTTGTCTCAGAAACTTTGTGTCTCCGAGTCCCTGTGTCCCTGATTCTTTCAATCTCTGTGTCCCTGTGTCTCTGAGTCTCTGTGTCGCTGCATCTCTCTGTCTCTGAGTCTCTGAGTCTCTGAGCCTCAGTGTCTCAGTGTCTCTGTGTTTCTGAGTGTCTGGGTCTCTGGGTCTGGGTCTTGTTGGATTTTTTTTCAATTTTGAGGTTGTTGTTGGGTTGTTTTTTTTTGCAGTTGAGGTTGTTGTTGAAATTGTTGCTGGTTTTCAAATCTGAGATTGTTGCTGAACTTGTTTTGTATTTAATTTTTTGGTTGGTGGAAATATTGGTGTTTATTTCTTTCTCAGGCTGTTGTTGGATTTGTTGGTGTTTTTCAATGTTGAGATGGTTGTTTGAGATGGTTGTCC
The DNA here is from genome assembly GCF_965287045.1 of Carcharhinus amblyrhynchos. Taxonomy (NCBI): domain Eukaryota; kingdom Metazoa; phylum Chordata; class Chondrichthyes; order Carcharhiniformes; family Carcharhinidae; genus Carcharhinus; species Carcharhinus amblyrhynchos. Next base: position 22,270 of record NW_027650055.1, on the reverse strand, counting down.
AAACCACATTGCCTCGTAATGTCCCAAGATGTGTAGGTTCGGTTGATTGGCCATGACATGTTGCCCTGTAGTGTGTCAAGGTTGTACAAAATTGTTGGTGTTTTTCAATGTATAGTTTGTTGTTGGAAATAATGTTTTTTTCTCTCATTCTCAGGTTGTTGTTGGATTTGTTGGTGTTTTTTGCTGATGTAGTTGTTGAAATTGTAGATATTTCTCAATCTTGATGTTATTCTTTAATTCATTGGTGTTTTTCAATGTTGAGGTTGTTGTTAGATTGGATTTGTTGGTGTTTGTCAATGTTGAGATTGTTGTTGCATTTGTTGGAGTTTTTCAATGTTGAGGTTGTTGTTGGATTTGTTGGTGCTTTTCAATGTTGAGGTTGTTGTTGGATTTGTTGTTGCTTTTCAATGTTGAGGTTACAAAGAACAAAGAACATCACAGCCCAGGAAACAGTCCCTTTGGCCCAACGAGCCCCTGCCGCCATTTTAACATTATGACTGCCCTCCTCTACCCATGACCCTTGTCTACGCCTATTGGGGAAGATTGAGGGAAGACTAATTTGGGGACAATTTGTTGCAACAATCAGCCTAAGAGCACGTTTTTGGGGTGTGGGAGGAAACCGGAGCACCCGGAGAAAACCCACACAATCTCAACATTGAAAAACACCAACAAATCGAAACTTCAACATTGAAAAACACCAACAAATCCAACAACGACATCAACATTGAAAAACACCAACAAATCCCACAACAACCTCAACATTAAAAACACCAACAACTCCAACAACAACATCAACATTGAAAAACACCAACAAATCCAACAACAACATCAACATTAATAAACCAACAAATCCAACAACAACCTCAACATTAAAAAAACAACAAATCCAACAACAACCTCAACATGAACAAAAACACCAACAAATCCAACAACAACTACAACATTGAAAAACACCAACAAATTCAACAACAACCACAACAGTGAAAAACATGAACAATTACAACAATAACTTCTACATTGAAAACAAAGCAACAAATCCAACAACATCAACATTGAAAAACACCAACAAATCCAACAACAACCTCAACATTGAAAAACATCAACACATACAACAACCTAGAATCAAAAAAGAAAAACAAAATCAACAACTTCAACAGTTAAAAACACCAACAAGTCCAACAACAACCTCAACATTGAAATACACCAACAAATCCAACAACAACTACAACATGGAAAAATGCCAACAAACTCAACAGTGACATGGCAGCACAGTGGGTAGCACTGATGCTTCACAGCTCCAGTGACCCAGGTTCGATTCCCAGCTCAGGTCACTGTCTGTGTGAAGTTTGCACATTCTCCTCGTGTCTGCGTGGGTTTCCTCTGGGTGCTGCGGTTTCCTCCCACAGTCCAAAGATGTGCGGGTTAGGGTGATTGGCCATGCTAAATTAACTTCAGCGTCCCGAGATGTAGATGAGTGGAGAATTGGACATGTTAAAATCCCCTTAGTGTTCCAAGATATGTATGTTCGGTGAATTGGCCAGGCTAAATTGCCTCTTAGTGTCCCAAAATGTGGAGGTTTGGTGGATTGGCCCTTAGTGTCCCAAGATGTGTATGAGAGATGGATTGGCCAGGCTAAGTTGCCTCTTAGGTTCCCAAGATATTTACGAGCCCTGAATTGGCCATACAAAATATCCTCTTACAGTTCCAAGATGTGTACGAGATGTGGATTGGCCACGTTAAATTACCCCTTTTTGTTCGAAGATGTGTAGGTAAGGTGGATTCCCCCCTTCGTGTCCCAAGATGTGTTACTTAGGGGGATTGGTCGAGCTAATTCTCCCCTTAGTGTCCCGAGATGTGTGCGAGTGGTGGATTGACCAGGCTAAATTTCCTTTAGCGCTCCAAGATGTAGATGAGAGGAGAATTGGGCATGTTAAAATCCCCTGAGTGTCCCATGATGTGTAAGATAGGTGAATTGGCCAGGCTAAATTGCCTCTTCGTGTCCCAAAATGTGGAGGTTTGGTGGATTGGCCATGCTAAACTGCCCATTACTATCCCAAGATGCGTAAGTTAGGGGGATTGGCCATGCTAAACTGCCCCTAAGTGTCCCAAGGTGTGCAGTTTAGGTGGAATGGCCATGTTAAATTGCCCTTTAGTGTCCCAAATGGGCATGTTAGGTGGATTGGCCTTGCTAAAATCATCTCGGTGTGCCAAGATGCATGTGAGAAGTGTGTAGGCCAGGCTAAATTGCCCCTTAGTGTCCCAAGATGTGTACAAGATGTGGATTGGCCGTGCTAAATTGCTCCTTTAGTATTTGAAGATGTGTAGGTGAGGTGGATTGGCCCTTAGTGCCCCAAGAAGTGTAAGAGATTTGCCATGCTAAATTCCCCTTAGTGTCCCAAGGCATAGATTGGCCATGCTAAATTCCATTGAATGTCCCAAGATGTGTGCGAGTGGTGGATTGACCAGGCTAAATTTCCTCTCGCACCCCAAGATGTGGATGAGAGGAGAATTGGACATGTTAAAATCCCCTTAGTGTCCCAGGATGTGTCATTAAGGTGGATTGACCATGCTAAATAGACTATAACTGTCCCAAGGTGTGTAGGTTAGGTGGATTGGCCACTCTATATTGACCCACAGTGTCCCAAGATGTGTACGTTAAGTGGATTGGCGATGAACAATTCATTTCAGCCTGCCAAGATGTGTATGAGAGTTATGTAGGCAGGATAAAACTTCCCCAAGATGGTCAGGTGTGACTGAGATGGTCAGGTGTGAGTATAGATGGTCAGGTGTGAGTATAGATGGTCAGGTGTGAGTATAGATGGTCAGGTGTGAATATAGATGGTCAGGTGTGAGTATAGATGGTCAGCTGTGAGTATAGATGGTCAGCTGTGAGTATAGATGGTCAGGTGTGAATATAGATGGTCAGGTGTGAGTATAGATGGTCAGGTGTGAATATAGATGGTCAGGTGTGAATATAGATGGTTAGGTGTGAGTATAGACGGTCAGGTGTGAGTATAGATGGTCAGGTGTGAGTATAGATGGTCAGGTGTGAATAGAGATGGTCAGGTGTGAGTATAGATGGTCAGGTGTGAATATAGACGGTCAGGTGTGAGTATAGATGGTCAGGTGTGAGTATACATGGTCAGGTTTGAGTATAGATGGTCAGGTGTGAATATAGATGGTCAGATGTGAGTATCGATGGTCCGGTGTGAATATAGATGGTCAGGTGTGAATATAGATGGTCAGGTGCGAGTATCGATGGTCAGGTGTGAATATAGATGGTCGGGTGTGAGTATAGATGGTCAGGTGTGAATATAGATGGTCAGGTGTGAGTATAGACGGTCAGGTGTGAATATAGATGGTCAGGTGTGAATATAGATGGTCAGGTGTGAGTATAGATGGTCAGGTGTGAATATAGATGGTCAGGTGTGAGTATAGATGGTCAGGTGTGAATATAGATGGTCAGGCGTGAATATAGATGGTCAGGTGTGAGTATAGATGGTCAGGTGTGAATATAGATGGTCAGGTGTGAGTATAGATGGTCAGGTGTGAATATAGATGGTCAGGTGTGAATATAGATTGTCAGGTGTGAATATAGATGGTCAGGTGTGAGTATACATGGTCAGGTGTGAGTATCAATGGTCAGGTGTGAGTATAGATGGTCAGGTGTGAAAATAGATGGTCAGGTGTGAATATAGATGGTCAGGTGTGAGTATAGATGGTCAGTTGTGTATATAGATGGTCAGGTGCGAATATAGATGGTCAGGTGTGAATATAGATGGTCAGGTGTGAGTATCGATGGTCCAGAGTGAATATAGATGGTCAGGTGTGAATATAGGTCCTATGAGGAGAGACTGAGGGATTTGAGGTTGTTTTCACTGGAAAGAAGGCGGCTAAGAGGGGATCTTATAGAAACATATAAGATGATTAGAGGTTTAGATAGGGTGGATGGTGATAGCCTGTTTCCTCGGATGGAGAAATCTAGCACGAGGGGGCATGGCTTTAAATTAAGGGGGGGTAGTTATAGGACGGATGTCAGGGGCAGGTTCTTTACCCAGAGGGTGGTGAGGGACTGGAATGCCCTGCCTGCTGCAGTTGTAAATGCGCCTAGTTTGGGGGCGTTTAAGAGATTGGTGGATAGGTTTATGGACGAAAAGGGATTGGTTTAGATTAGTGGGTCAATGTTTTTTTTTTAAAAATAAGACTGGTCGGCGCAACATTGTGGGCCGAAGGGCCTGTTCCGCGCTGTAATGTTCTATGTTCTATGTTCTATGTTCTATAGACGGTCAGGGGTGAATATAGATGGTCAGGTGTGAGTATCGAAGGTCCGGTGTGAGTATAGATGGTCAGGCGTGAGTATAGATGGTCAGGTGTGAATATAGATGGTCAGGTGTGAGTATCGATGGTCCGGTGTGAGTATAGATGGTCAGGTGTGAGTGTCGATGGTCCGGTGTGAGTATAGATGGTCAGGTGTGAGTATACATGGTCGGGTGTGAGTATAGATGGTCAGGTGTGAGTATAGATGGTCAGGTGTGAATATAGATGGTCAGGTGTGAATATAGATGGTCAGGGGTGAATATAGATGGTCAGGTGTGAGTATAGACGGTCAGGTGTGAATATAGATGGTCAGGGGTGAATATAGATGGTCAGGTGTGAGTATAGATGGTCAGGTGTGAGTATAGATGGTCAGGTTTGAATATACATGGGCGGGTGTGAGTATAGATGGTCAGGTGTGAACATAAATGGTCAGGTGTGAGTATAGATTGTCAGGTGTGAATATAGATGGTCAGGTGTGAGTATAGATGGTCAGGTGTGAATATAGATGGTCAGGTGTGAGTATAGACGGTCAGGTGTGAATATAGACGGTCAGGTGTGAATATAGACAGTCAGGTGTGAATACAGACGGTCAGGTGTCAATATAGATGGTCAGGTGTGAATAAAGATGGTCAGGTGTGAGTATAGATGGTCAGGTTTCACTATAGATGGTCAGGTGTGAGTATAGATGGTCAGGTGTGAGTATAGATGGTCAGGGGTGAGTTCAGATGGTCAGGTGTGAATATAGATCGTCAGGTGTGAGTATAGATGGTCAGGTGTGAATATAGATGGTCAGTTGTGTATATAGATGGTCAGGTGCGAATATAGATGGTCAGGTGTGAGTATAGATGGTCAGGTGTTAATATAGATGGTCAGGGGTGAATATAGATGGTCAGGTGTGAGTATAGATGGTCAGGTGTGAGTACAGATGGTCAGGTGTGAATATAGATGGTCAGTTGTGTATATAGGTGGTCAGGTGCGAATATAGATGGTCAGGTGTTAATATAGATGGTCAGGGGTGAATATAGATGGTCAGGGGTGAATATAGATGGTCAGGTGTGAGTATAGATGGTCAGGTGTGAATATAGATGGTCAGGTGTGAATATAGATGGTCAGGTGTGAGTATAGATGGTCGGGTGTGAATATAGATGGTCGGGTGTGAGTATAGATGGTGAGGTGTGAGTATAGATGGTCAGGTGTGAGTATAGATGGTCAGGTGTGAATATAGATGGTCAGGTGTGAGTATAGATGGTCGGGTGTGAGTATAGATGGTCAGGTGCGAATATAGATGGTCAGGTGTGAGTATAGATGGTCAGGTGTGAGTATAGATGGTGAGGTGTGAGTATAGATGGTCAGGTGTGAATATAGATGGTCAGGTGTGAGTATAGATGGTCAGGTGTGAGTATAGATGGTCAGTTGTGTATATAGATGGTCAGGTGCGAATATAGATGGTCAGGTGTGAGTATAGATGGTCAGGTGTGAGTATAGATGGTGAGGTGTGAGTATAGATGGTCAGGTGTGAATATAGATGGTCAGGTGTGAGTATAGATGGTCGGGTGTGAGTATAGATGGTCGGGTGTGAATATAGATGGTCAGGTGTGAGTATAGATGGTCAGGTGTGAGTATAGATGGTCAGGTGTGAGTATAGACGGTCAGGTGTGAATATAGATGGTCAGGTGTGAATATAAATGGTCAGGTGTGAGTATAGATGGTCAGGTGTGAGTATAGATGGTCAGGTGTGAATATAGATGGTCAGGTGTGAATATAGATGGTCAGGTGTGAGTATAGATGGTGAGGTGTGAGTATAGATGGTCAGGTGTGAGTATAGATGGTTAGGTGTGAGTATAGATGGTCGGGTGTGAGTATAGATGGTCGGGTGTGAATATAGATGGTCAGGTGTGAGTATAGATGGTCAGGTGTGAGTATAGATGGTCAGGTGTGAGTATAGATGGTCAGGTGTGAGTATAGATGGTCGGGTGTGAATATAGATGGTCAGGTGAGAGTATAGATGGTCAGGTGTGAGTATAGATGTTCAGTTGTGTATATAGATGGTCATGTGCGAATATAGATGGTCAGGTGTGAGTATACATGGTTAGGTGTGAGTATAGATGGTCAGTTGTGAATATAGATGGTCAGGGGTGAATATAGATGGTCAGGTGTGAGTATCGATGGTCCGGAGTGAATATAGATGGTCAGGTGTGAATATAGACGGTCAGGGGTGAATATAGATGGTCAGGTGTGAGTATAGATGGTCAGGTGTGAATATAGATGGTCAGGTGTGAATATAGATGGTCAGGTGTGAGTATAGATGGTCGGGTGTGAGTATAGATGTTCGGGTGTGAATATAGATGGTCGGGTGTGAGTATAAATGGTCAGGTGTGAATATAGATGGTCAGGTGTGAATGTAGATGGTCAGGTGTGAGTGTAGATGGTCGGGTGTGAGTATAGATGGTCGGGTGTGAATATAGATGGTCAGGTTTGAGTAAAGATGGTCAGGTGCGAATATAGATGGTCAGGTGTGAGTATAGATGGTCAGGTGTGAGTATAGATGGTCAGGTGTGAGTATAGATGGTCAGGTGATAATATTAATGGTTAGGTGTGAGTATAGGTGACCAGAATTGCGAGTTTCTGTCCTGTTTGTAACTGAAACTCACGATGTATAAATCCTGGCTTCTATTTGTGTTCCAGGAGCAGTCTGGCAGTCCTTGTTTGGAACCCGTTTCTCCCACATGTCTGGGTTAAAACCCAGAGCTTTGAAATAAAAACCCGCTGTATTTTGACTCATGAACCGTCTCAGAGGTAAATTTTATCAATATTCTCAGTTACTCACATTGCTTATCTATAAATTCTCTCCGACTGTCATTTTATCGAACTTGATATCTATTTACAAATGGGAATGATCCCACATTGTTAGTGATGTCTCTGTCAGTCTCTTACTGGGGAATCTCACCCAAACCAGGCTGTTGGTTTGGATAAAGTTTTAGCCCAGCCCGTCTCTCTATCGCAGGCCAGACTCCCCATCAACTGAGGACCGTGTCTGTCTGGTGGTTAATACAGCAAAAGGTCCTTTTCCCACCTGACACAGAATCGGTCCTTATTAGTTTCCCCGTAGCCCAGTCTCCTGGTGGAGGCAGTTTGGGAGGATTCCCTTTCTGCCAAGCTTATCCCATCACTGTTGATGTTGTTTGGGAGAATGTTCACTCAGTCCCTCAAACTCTGCCTCTCTGTCTCCCACTCACTCTCCTCCTCCCGTTTGCCCGACCACTCACTGGTTGGAAAGGTGTTAACCCCATATTGCCCTGGAAAGAGTGGCTCTCTGTTGTCCTGCAGGAAAAACTGGACCCGATCCCTTCCTCCATCCATCACGGTGTTGGCTCAGCTGTTCTTCTGTTCATCCGTTCCCCCAATCCTGAACTCTGTGGGTGGTGAAATCTCTGTCTGATCCCTAAAGACTTTCCTCAAACTCTCCCCCCTGTGCAGCCAGTTCTGAGTCTAACTGAAGAGGGATTCCCCGCCTGGATATTATCCCACTGGCCAATATCGTAGCCACGGTTTGAGATGGAAATGCATCGATCAGTAATCGCTAAACAGGAAGTTTTTCCCTTTTATTCCAGGGAACGATCCTGTGAAATCCATTTGCGAGCATTCCCGTGGACCCCCCTCAGCTGCTTTCACACCTTGGTCACCGAATGTTGCCCTGGGTCCACTTGTGTAGACTGAATGTTACCCCCCTGTCTCCATCATCTCTTCCACCACCAACAATTCTCCCTGAAACTGACCAAATGTGTCCTCTGCAGTGTGGCCGACTCCATCTGGAATAAGGTCTGTTGTGTTGCCTCTGGAGCTATTATTTTTCCTTTCCTTCCCCAAACGCTGTCTTGTCTCTTTTTACCCCCACTCCCAGCACCCCCAGCACCCCCTATCTTCTCCAATTCTGTCCTTCCTCATCTGAGGCCTGTCCCAGTCCCTGTTTTACACCAATATTTCTTCCCTCTTTGGCTGTTATCTGTGTCACGGCCAACTCTTGTTTGAACAATTCTGTCAGTTTGGGGAGACCCAGTGAGTCTCCTCTGCACCCCCAGGATATCCTTTTCTCAAGTCAGGAGTCCAAAACTGTCCACAGTAACTCCAGATGTGTCCTCCCCAGCACCTTATACATAACCTCGCTGCTTTTAAACTCCATCCCTCCAGCAACGAAGGACAAAATTCCAGTTTCCTTCTTCATCCCCTGCTGCAAACCAACTCCTTGAGATTCCTGCACAAGGACGCCCAGATCCCTCTGCACAGCTGGGATTTTTTCCCATTGAAAGAATAGTCCATCTTGCTGTTGTTCCTGCCATTTCTTGAGATGACATGGAGTGAATCAAAGTGGCTGAGGACTGATATCTGGGTTGCTGGGGCCCACTGGAGGAGGCCAGGAGGGTCATCGGCTCAGCACTCTGGCTGAAGACTATTGTAGATTAGGTGGATTGGCCAGGCTAAATTCCCCTCAGTGTCCCAAGATGTGTACGAGCGGTGGATTGGCCATGCTAAATTTCCCATGGGTGTACAAGGATGTGTAGGATACGTGGATTGGCCATGCTAAGTAGCCCCTTAGTATCCCAAGATATGTAGATTAGGTAGATTGGCCATGCGAAATTGTCCCTTACTGTCCCAAGATATACACTCAATTTGGATTGGCCATGCTAAATTGTCTTTTAGTGTAGGGCACTGTTTGAAATCTTTGTTTAGTGTAGGGTACTGTTTAAAATCTCTGTTTAGTGTAGGGCACTGTTTAAAATCTCTGTTTAGTGTAGGGTACTGTTTAAAATCTCTGTTTAGTGACGGGTACTGTTTAAAACCTCTGTTTAGTGTAGGGTACTGTTTAAAATCTCTGTTTAGTGTAGGGTACTGTTTAAAAACTCTGTTTAGTGTTGGGCACTGTTTAAAATCTCCGTTTAGTGTAGGGTACTGTTTAAAATCTCTGTTTAGTGTTGGGCACTGTTTAAAATCTCCGTTTAGTGCAGGGCACTGTTTAAAATCTCTGTTTAGTGTTGGGCACTGTTTAAAACCTCCGTTTAGTGTAGGGCACTGTTTAAAAACTCTGTTTACTGTAGGGCACTGTTTAAAATCTCTGTTTAGTGTAGGGCACTGTTTAAAATCTCTGTTTAGTGTAGGGCACTGTTTAAAATCTCTGTTTAGTGTAGGGTACTGTTTAAAATCTCTGTTTAGTGACGGGTACTGTTTAAAACCTCTGTTTAGTGTCGGGCACTGTTTAAAATCTCTGTTTAGGGTAGGGCACTGTTTACAACCTCCGTTTAGTGTAGGGCACTGTTTAAAATCTCTGTTTAGTGCAGGGCACTGTTTAAAATCTCTGTTTAGTGTAGGGTACTGTTTAAAATCTCTGTTTAGTGTAGGACACTGTTTAAAATCTCTGTTTAGTGTAGGGTACTGTTTAAAATCTCTGTTTAGTGTAGGGCACTGTTTAAAATCTCTGTTTAGTGTAGGGCACTGTTTAAAATCTCTGTTTAGTGTAGGATACTGTTTAAAATCTCTGTTTAGTGTAGGATACTGTTTAAAATCTCTGTTTAGTGTAGGGCACTGTTTAAAATCTCTGTTTAGTGTCGGGCACTGTTTAAAATCTCTGTTTAGGGTAGGGCACTGTTTACAACCTCCGTTTAGTGTAGGGCACTGTTTAAAATCTCTGTTTAGTGCAGGGCACTGTTTAAAATCTCTGTTTAGTGTAGGGTACTGTTTAAAATCTCTGTTTAGTGTAGGACACTGTTTAAAATCTCTGTTTAGTGTAGGGTACTGTTTAAAATCTCTGTTTAGTGTAGGGCACTGTTTAAAATCTCTGTTTAGTGTAGGGCACTGTTTAAAATCTCTGTTTAGTGTAGGATACTGTTTAAAATCTCTGTTTAGTGTAGGATACTGTTTAAAATCTCTGTTTAGTGTAGGGCACTGTTTAAAATCTCTGTTTAGTGTAGGGTACTGTTTAAAATCTCTGTTTAGTGTAGGGTACTGTTTAAAATCTCTATTTAGTGTAGGGTACTGTTTAAAATCTCTATTTAGTGTAGGATAGTGTTTAAAATCTGACCCCAAGTTCATCTCCTGAGCCCTGAGCACAATTTCAGAGTCCAAACCCTGACCCTGTTCCCTGATCTTGAGTTCGGCTCCTGAACCCTGAACCCTAACACTGTGTTCAGTCCCCGAACCCTGACCCTGACCCCAAGGACAGGCCCCGAGCACTGAGCCTGACCCTCACCCTGAGTTCAGCTCCTGAACCCTGAGCCCTTCCCCGGGGACAGGACCTATACCCTGACCCCTGACCCCATGTTCAGCTCCTGAACCCTGACCCTGTCCCTTAGTTCAGCTCCTGAGCCCTGAGCCCTGACCTCGAGGACAGACCCCAAACCCTGAGCCCTGACCCCGAGTTCATCTCCTGAACTGCCTCTGTCTCTCTCTCTCTCTCTCTCTGTCTGTTTCTGACTTTAGGTTTAGGGCTAGGGTTAGGGTTAGAGTTAGGTTTACGGTTAGGGTTAGAGTTTGGGTTCGTGTTAGGGTTAGTATTATGATTAGGGTTTGGGTTATGGTTAAGGTTAGAGTTAGGGTTGGGGTTAGGGTTAGGGTTAGGATTCGGGATCGGTTTAGGGTTAGGGTTAGGATTAGAGTTGGGGAATGGGTTAGGATTAGACTTGGGGATAGGGTTAGGATTAGACTTAGGGATAGGGTTAGGGTTAGAGTTAGGGTTAAGATTACAGTTAGGGTTAGCGTTAGAGTTAGCTTTAGGGTTAGGGATAGGGTTAGGACATGGGATACGGATAGGGTTAGGGTTAGGAATAGGTTAAGGTTTGTGTTAGCGTTAGAGTTAGGGTTAGGTGACGTTGAGGATAAGAGTTAGGGTTCGGGTTTGAGTTCAGGTTCAGATTAGGGTTAGGGTTAGAGTTATGGTCAGAGTTAGGGTTAGGGTTTGGATTAGAATTAGGGATAGGGTTAGGATTAGATTTAGGGTTAGGGTTAGGAATAGATTTAGGGTTAGGGTTAGGATTACAGTTCGGGTTAGAGTTAGGTTAGGGTTAGGGTTAGAGTGATGGGTCGGGTTCGGGTTAGCGTTAGCGTTAGAGTTAGCGTTAGGGATAGGGATAGGGTTAGGGTGAGGGCTCGATTCGGGTTAGCATTATAGTTAGGGTTAGGTGTAGGGTTAGGGTTAGAGTTACGGATAGGGTTAGGGTTACTGTTAGGGTTAGATTTAAGGTTAGGATTGGGATTAGAGTTAGGGTTAGAGTTAGCCTTAGTGTTAGGATTGGGGTTAGGGTTTGAGTTAGGGTTCGGGTATAGATTAGGGTCAGAGTTCGGGTTAGGTTTAGGGCTAGGATTAGTGTTAGTGTTAGGGTTAGATTTAGGGTTAGGGTTAGAGTTAGGTTTCGGGTTAGGGTTACTTTTAGGGTTTGGGTTTGTATTAGGATTAGGGTTTGGGTTCGGGTTTGTATTGGGATTAGGGTTTGGGTTAGGCTTAAGGTTAGTGTTCGGTTTAGCGTTAGGGTTAGGGTTTTGTTCGGGTTAGGGTTAGAGTTAGGATTAGAGTTAGCATTAGGGTTACGGTTAGGGTTCGACTTCGGGTTAGAATTCAGGTTATGGTTAGAGTTCGGGATAGGATTAGGATTCGAGTTATGGATAGGGTTCGGGTAAGAGTTATTGTTAGGATTATAGTTAGGGTTAGAGTTTGGTTAGGGTTAACATTTGAATTAGCATTCGGTTTTGGGACAGGCTTCGGGTTTGGGATAGGGATAGGGTTAGGGACAGGCTTAGGGTTATGGTTCGGGTTAGAATTCGGGTTAGTTAGGGTTGGTGTTAGAGCTAGGGTTGGGATTAGGGTTAGGGTTCGGGTTCGAGTTACGGTTAGGGTTAGGGTTATGATTAGAGTTCGGGTTCGGGTTAGGATTAGAGTTAGGGATAGGGTTAGGATTAGAGTTCGGGATGGTCTTAAGGTTAGAGTTCGGGTTAGGGTTAGGATTACAGTTAGGGTTAGATTTAAGTTAGGGTTAGAGTTAGGGTTAGTTAGGGTTCGCATTCGAGTTCAGGTTGGGATTAGGGTTCGGGTTTGGGTTTAGGTTTGGATTAGAGTTAGGGTTAGGATTCGAGTTATGATCCGAGTTTGGGCTCGGGTTAGGATTAGAGTTAGGGATGGTCTTAGGGCTAGAGTTAGGGTTAGGGCTAGAGTTAGGGTTAGGGTTAGAGTTAGGGTTAGGGTTAGGATTACAGTTAGGGTTAGATTTAGGTTCGGGTTCGGTTTCGCATTAGAGTTCCCATTTGGGTTAAAGATAGGGTTAGGGTCAGGGATAAGGAGAGTGTTCGGGTTAGCATTCAAGTTAGGTTTAGAATTACGGATAGGGTTAGGGTTAGTCTTAGTGTTCAGATTCGGGCTTGGGTTCGAGTTTAGATTCGGGTTAGAGTTAGTATTCGGTTTAGGGCTCGGGTTAGCGTTAGTGTTCGGGTTAGAGTTAGGGTTCGGGTTAGGGTTAGCGTTAGAGTTAGTGTTAGTGTTAGGTTTAGGGTTTGTCTTAGTGTTAGGATTAGGGTTTGGGTTTGAGTTCGGGTTAGGGTTTAGATTAAGGTTAGAGTGAGGGTTAAGTTCAGGGCTCAGGTTAGCGTTAGATTTAGTGTTAGGGCTGGGGTTAGGGCTAGTGCATTAGGGTTAGGGTTAGGGTTATGTTTTGGGTTAGGGTATGGGTTCGTGTTGGGGTTAGATTTAAGCTTAGGTGTTTGGGTTAGAATTAGGGTTAGGGTTAGCATTAGAGTTAGGGATCGTCTTAGAGTTCGGGTTAGAGTTACGTTAGGGTTAGGTTTACAGTGAGGGTTAGAGTTAGGTTAGGGTTAGCGTTAGAGTTAGCATTAGTGTTCGGGATAGGGTTAGGGTTAGGGATAGCGATAGGGTGAGGGTTAGGGATAGGGTTATGGTTAGGGTTAGGATAGCGTTAGCATTAGAGTTAGGGTTAGGGTTAGAGTTACGGATAGGGTTAGTGTTAGAGTTCGGGTTAGTTTTAGGGTTACCGTTAGGGTTAGGGTTAGGATTGGAGTTAGGGTTAGGGTTCGTTTTACTGTGAGGATTGGGTTTTGGTTCGAGTTTGGTTTAGGGTTTAGAATAGGGTTTGAGTTAGGTTTATGTTTAGGGCTAGGGTTAGCGTTTGGGTTTGGGCGAGAGTTAGCCTTAGGGTTACAGTTAGGTTTCGGATTCGGGTTAGAGTTAAGGTGAGGGTTAGGTTTAGGGTTAGGGTTAGAGTTAGCGTTAGCGCTAGAGTTAGGGTTAGATTTAGGGTTTGTGTTAGAGTTAGGGTTAGGTATTGGATTTGAGTTAGGGTTAGGGTTAGCCTTCGCGTTAGGATTTGGTTTTGGGTTTGAGTTTGGGTTAGGGTTTAGATTAGCGTTGGAGTTAGGGTTCGGTTTAGGGCTAGGGTTAGGGTTAGGGTTAGGGTTAGAGTTAGGGTTAGGGTTCGAGTTAGTTTTAGGGTTTAGGTTAGAGTTAGGGTTAGGGTTAGGGTTAGGGTTAGGGTTAGAGTTAGGGTTAGGGTTCGAGTTAGTTTTAGGGTTCAGGTTAGAGTTAGGGTTCGGGTTAGGGTTATAGCAAGGGTTAGTGTTAGGGTTAGTATTAGGATTATGGTTTGGGTTAGGATTAAGGGTTAGGGTTAGGATTAGAGTTCGGGATTGGATTCGGATTGGAGTTCGGGATAGGGTTAAGGTTAGAGTTAGGGTTAGGGTTAGGATTACAGTTCGGGTTACAGTTAGGTTAGGGTTAGGCTTAGCGTTAGATTTAGCATTCGGTTTAGGGTTCGGGTTAGGGTTATGTTTAGTGTTAGGGTTAGAGTTAGGGTAAGGGTTAGGATTACAGTGAGGGTTACAGTTAGGTTAGGGTTAGGCTTTGCGTTAGATTTCGCGTTAGATTTAGGGTTAGGGTTAGGTTTAAGGTTAAGGTTAGAGTTAGGGTTAGAGTCAGCGTTAGGGTTAGGATTAGAGTTAAGGTTATGGTTAGGGCTAGGGTAAGATTTAGGGTTAGGTTAGTGTTAGCATCAGAGTTAGAGTTAGGTTTAGGGTTAGGTTTAGAGTTACGGATAGGGTCAGGGTTAGGATTCGGTCTTAATGTTCAGATTTGGGTTTGGGTTCGAGTTTGGATTGTGGTTTAGATTCGGGTTAGAGTTAGGGTTAGGTTTCGGGCTAGGGTTAGTGTTTGGGTTATGGTTAGATTTAGGGTTAGGGTTAGGGTTCGCATTAGGATTATTGTTTGGTTTCGGGAGAAGGGTTCGGGTTAGGGTTAGGGTTAGGGTTAGCATTAGAGTTAGGGTTAGGGTTAGAGTTAGTTTTTGGGTTAGGGTTAGAATTAGAATTAGGGTTAGGGTTCGTGTTCGGATTAGGTTTTAGGTTAGGGTTAAGGTTAGAGTTAGGTTTCGAGTTCGGGTTAGGATTCGAGTTATGGTTAGGGTTAGGTTAGAGTTCGGGTTCGGTTTAGAGTTAGGGTTAGACTTTAGGTTCGGTTCAGGTTAGCGTTCGAGTTAGGGTTAGGTTTAGGGTTAGGGTTAGAGTTACGGATCGGGTTCGAGTTAGAGTTAGGGTTTGGTTTAGGGTTAGTGTTAGAGTTAGGGTTAGGGTTAGGATTAGAATTAGGGTTAGGGTTCACATTTGGGTGAGTGTTTAGATTAGGGTTTGTATTACGGTTAGATTTAGGGCGAGGGTTAGGGTTTGAGTTAGAGTGAGGGTTAGGGTTAGGGTTGGGTTTTGTATAAGGATTAGGTTTTGGGTTCGGGTTCAGTTTAGATTTAGGCTTAGAGTTCGAGTTAAAGTTCGGATTGGAGTTCAAGTTAGGGTTCGGGTTAGAGTTAGAGTTAGGGTTAGGGTTAGGGTTAGAGTTAGGGTTAGGGTTAGGGTTAGAGTTAGGGTTAGGGTTAGAGTTAGGGTTTGGGTTAGAGTTAGAGTTAGGGTTAGGGTTAGAGTTAGGGTTTGGGTTAGAGTTAGAGTTAGGGTTCGGGTTAGAGTTAGGGTTAGGGTTAGAGTTCGAGTTAGGGTTAGGGTTAGAGTTAGAGTTAAAGTTAGGATTAGAGTTAGAGTTAGGGTTCGGGTTAGAGTTAGGGTTAGGGTTAGAGTTAGGGTTAGGGTTAGGGTTAGGGTGAGAGTTAACGTTAGGGTTCGGGTTAGGGTTAGGGTTAGAGTTAGGGTTAGGGTTCGGGTTAGAGTTCGAGTTAGGGTT
The DNA here is from genome assembly GCF_965287045.1 of Carcharhinus amblyrhynchos. Taxonomy (NCBI): domain Eukaryota; kingdom Metazoa; phylum Chordata; class Chondrichthyes; order Carcharhiniformes; family Carcharhinidae; genus Carcharhinus; species Carcharhinus amblyrhynchos. The sequence goes on along the minus strand of NW_027650055.1, from coordinate 6,741 downwards.
AGGGTTAGATTTAGGGTTAAAGTTAGGATTAGAGTTAGAGTTAGGGTTAGGGTTAGGGTTAGAGTTAGGGTTAGGGTTGGAGTTTGTCTTCGAGTTAGGGTTAGGGTTAGAGTTCGGGATAGGATTAGGATTAGTGTTAGGGGTAGGTATGGCTAGGGTTAGGATTACAGTTAGGGTTAGAGTTCGGTTCGGGTTCGGGTTAGCGTTAGATTTAGCGTTAGGTTTAATGATAGGGATTGAGTTCAGGTTAGGGATAGGGTTCGGGTTAGGGTTAGGTTAGGGTTAGCATTCGAGTTCGGGTTAGGTTTATGGTTCATGCTTAGGGTTAGGGTTAGTGTTCGGGTTAGAGTTAGGGTTAGGGTTAGTGTTCGGGTTAGAGTTAGGGTTAGTGTTAGGGTTAGGGAGCGAGTTAGGATTAGATGTAGGGACAGGCTTAGGGTTAGATTTGGGGTTAGGGTTAGGATTACAGTTAGGGTTCGAATTAGGTGAGGGTTAGGCTTAGCGTTAGAGTTAGCGTTCGGGTTAAGGATAGGGATAGGGATAGGTTTCGTGTTCGGGATAGGGTTACGGTTAGGGTTAGGGTTAGAGTTAGGTTAGGGTTAGCATTAGAGTCAAGGTTAGGTTTAGGTTCAGTGTTAGAGTTACGGGTAAGGTTTTGGTTAGAGTTCGGGTTAGGTTTACAATTTGAGTTAGTGTTCGGGTTTGGATTAGAATTCGGGTTCACTTTAGTCTTTGTGTTAGGATTAGCGTTTGAGTTCGGGTTAGGGTTTAGATTAGGGGTCGAGTTCGGGTTAAGTTTAGGGCTCGGGTTAGCATTAGATTTAGTGTTAGGGCTCGGGTTGGGGCTCGTGCATGGGTTAGGGTTAGGGTTCGAGTTAGGGTTCGGATTAGGGTTAAATTTAGAGTTTTTGGATCGTGTTACGGTTACAGTTGGGTTGAGAGTTAGGGTTATGTTAGGGTTCGGGTTAGGATTATAGTTCAGGTGAGGGTTAGTGTTCGGGTCAGGTTTAGGGTTTAGGTGTTTGGATTATGGTTCGGTTTAGGGTTAGGATTAATGTTAGGGTTAGGGTTAGGTTTAGAATTTGATATTTGGATTATTGTCAGGGTTAATGTTGGGGCTAGGGTTCGGGTTCGGGTTAGTTGTTAGGGTTAGGTGTTTGGATTATGGCGAGGGTTCGGGTTAGGATTAGAGTTAGGGTTCAGGTTCGGTGTGAGGGTTGGAGTTAGGGTTGAGGTTAGGGTTAGCTGTTAGGGTTAGCGTTAGGTGTTAAGGTTCGGGTTAGGGATTCGGATGAGAGTTAGGGTTAGTTTTACTGTTATGGTTAGCGATTAGGGTTAGAGTTAGTGTTAGGGTCTTGGATTAGGGTTCAGGTTGAGTTTAGGGTTTATGATAGGGTTCGGGTTTTGCATTAGGCTGATGGTTACGGTTAGGGTTATTGTTGGGGTTGGGGTTAGTGTTAGAGATATGGTTGGGGTTAGGGCTGGGGATTAGAGTTAATGATAGGGTTAGGGTTAGGCATTACGATTGGAGTTTGGTGTTAGGGTTACAGTCTGGGTTGTGGTTATGGTTAGATTAGGGTTCGGTTTATGTTTATAGTTAGTGTTATTGTTGGGGTTAGAGTTAGGGTTATGGTTAGGCATTAGAGTTAGGTTCTGGGTTATGGTTAAGGTTGAGTTTAGGCATTAGGGTTAGGGTTAGGGTTAGCGTTCAGGTTAGGGCTGGGGTGACTGTTCGGCTCTG
>NW_027650054.1:0-185959 GCF_965287045.1 Carcharhinus amblyrhynchos | reverse complement strand
TAGGACTTTATTCCCTGGAGCGTAGAAGAATGAGGGGAGATTTGATAGAGGTGTATAAAATTTTGATGGGTAATAGATAGAGTGAATGCAAGCAGGCTTTTTCCACTGAGGCTAGGGGAGAAAAAAAACCAGAGGGCATGGGTTAAGGGTGAAAGGAGATAAGTTTAAAGGGAATATTAGTGGGGGGGGTTCTTCAAGCAGAGAGTGGTGGGAGTGTGGAATGAGCTGCCGGATAAATGCGGGGTCACTTTTAACATTTAAGAAAAACTTGGATGGGTTCGTGGATGAGAGGGGTGTGGAGGGATATGGTCCAGGTGCAGGTCAGTGGGACGAGGCAAAAAATGGTTCAGCACAGACAAGAAGGGCCAAAAGGCCTGTTTCTGAGCTGTAATTTTCGATGGTTCTACGGTAAGCCTTACTTGTGACAATAATAAATAAACTTTAACCGTTCAGGACAAAACAGCCCGCCTGATTGGGACCACATCCACAAACATTCACTCCCTCCACCACTGACCTCAGGAGCAGCAGTGTGGACCATCTACAAGATGCACTGCAGCAATCCACCAAAGATAGGCTGTATAGGGCATTGGTGAGGCCGCAGCTGGAGTACTGTGTGCAGTTTTGGGCACCGTACTTATGCAAGGATATTTTGGCCTTGGAGGGAGTGCAGAGGAGGTTTACTAGGCTGATACCGGAGTTGAGGGGTTGAGCTATGTGGAGAGGCTGAATAAACTAGGCTTGTACTCGTTAGAGTTAGAAGAATGAGGGGAGATCTCATTGAGACGTATAAGATGATGAAGGGGATGGATAGGATAGAGGTGGAGAGACTCTTCCCGCTCAGAAAGGACAGTAGGACTAGGGGGCACAACCTCAAGATAAAGGGGAGGGCGGTTAGAACGGAGTTGAGGAGGAACTTCTTCACTCAAAGGGTGGTGAATCTCTGGAATTCTCTGCCCGTTGAAGTGGTGGAGGCTGCCTCGCTAAATATTTTTAAGACGCGGGGTTGATGGGTTTTTGATAAGAGAGGGGATTAAGGGTTATGGGAGAGGGCGGGAATGTGGAACTGAGACACGACAGATCAGCCATGATCTTATTGAATGGCGGGACAGGCTCGAAGGGCTAGATGGCCTACTCTCCTATTTCTTATGTTCTTATGTTAAAGATCCTTAGACAGCACCTTCCAAACCCACGACCATTCCCATCTAGGAGGACGAGGGGGCAGCAGATACATGGGGAACACCACCACCTGCAAGTCCCCCTCCGAGCCCCACTCACCCTCCCGACTTGGAAACTTATCGGCCGTTCCTTCCCAGTGGCTGGGTCAAAATCCCGGAACTCCCTCCCTTGACGGCACTGCGGGTCAAACTCCACAGCCCCTGGACTGCAGCGGGTTCAAGGGGGCAGCCCACCACCACCTTCCCGAGGTGCTAAGTTCTCCCTGGGTCTACCTGAACAGGCGGCAGCTGAAGCGCTGCGACGTCGCAGGGTGAACGTAAGCCGATTTGCGACACCAGTGAGTCAACTTTCGTCAGAACCCCGCACGGGGCCATTCAGTCCCTCAAAGGCCTGCTGCCTCCCAACCCCCCGGCCGTGCGCCTTGGATCTGTGGCTCGGCTCGGTTCGTGGGAGGCAACTAGAGTACCCGGAGGAAACCCGTACAAGACAAAGGCGGGGGAGTGCGTTGGGGGAGGTGGGGGGGGAGGTGGGGGGGGGGGGGGGGGGGGGGGGCGGGGAGGGGAGCGGTCGTGGAGAACGTGCAGGCTCCACATGAGCCCGAGGCCGGGAATCGAACCCGGGGTCTCTGACCACCCTCTGAAGCAGCGGTGCTAACCGCTGCCTGCCCCCCCCCCCCCCCCCCCCACTAAAAACAAAAGACATCTTTACCGGAAGATCCAGATAATGGCATCGACATCGCCATACCGCTCATAGGGCTCATCCTAGCTCCTGTGAAGAAATGGAAACAGCATTCAGGAAAATCTCCGTGACCCCCCCACCGCTCTGTCGGAACCCCCGAAAGATGCCCTTCAGCACCTCCGACGGCCCGCCTCGCTGGTCACTTCCAATCTGTGACACCCCCCCCACCCATCCCAACCCTCCCACCCCACTGTCTCCCTCGCTTTGACCCCCACCCCCCCACCACTGAACGAGTCCAACCCGTCCCAGTCCACCCACGATGAAAGGATGGGCAGGTCCTTTGGGCCCCATTCATTCCCTCGCCATCCCCTTCAGAAAGATCCTGGCATTTCATGGTTCATAGAATCCCTGCAGTGCAGGCCATTCACCCCATTGACTCTGCACCAACCACAATCCCATCCAGGTCCTAACCCTGTAACCCCATATACTTACCCTACGAATCCCCCTGAAACTAAGGATATATTTAGCACGGCCAATCCACATAACCTGCACATCTTTGGACACTAAAGGGCAATTTAGCATGGCCAATCCACATAACCTGCACATCTTTGGACACTAAGGGACAATTTAGCACGGCCAATCCACCTAATCTGCACATCTTTGGACACTAAGGGACAATTTAGCACGGCCAATCCACCTAACCTGCACATCTTTGGACACTAAAGGGCAATTTAGCATGGCCAATCCACATAACCTGCACATCTTTGGACACTAAGGGACAATTTAGCACGGCCAATCCACCTAATCTGCACATCTTTGGACACTAAGGGACAATTTAGCACGGCCAATCCACCTAATCTGCACATCTTTGGACACTAAGGGACAATTTAGCACGGCCAATCCACCTAACCTGCACATCTTTGGACGCTAAAGGGCAATTTAGCACGGCCAATCCACCTAACCTGCACATCTTTGGACACTAAGGGACAATTTACCCTGGCCAATCCACCTAACCTGCACATCTTTGGACTCTGGGAGGAAACTGGAGCCCCCCAGGGGAAACCTATGCAGACACGGGAAGAACATGCAAACTCTACCCAAGGCTGGACTTGAACCCAGGTCCCCAGCGGTGTGAGGCAGCAGTGCTAACTACTGTGCCACTCCATCTAGTACAGACCCAGGGTCCTCAGCCGCTCTTCACGTGTCAAGCCTTTCACTCCCAGGGTCGTTCTCGTGAGCCTCGTCTAGACTCTCTCCAAGGTGTGACGTGGAGATGCCGGCGTTGGACTGGGGTAGACACAGTAAGAGGCCTCACAACACCAGGTTAAAGTCCAACAGGTTTATTTGCGAGTAAACGTCTCCGTGTCTCCACATGAACCTGAGGCCGGGAATCGAACCCGAGGTCTCTGACCACCCTCTGAAGCAGCGGTGCTAACCGCTGTGTCACCGTGCCTGCCCCCCCTCCCCCGCCACTCAAACAAAAGACATCTTCACCGGAAGTTCTGCAAAATGCCAGCGGCATCGCCATGCCTCTCACATAGCTCATCCCAAATCCACCAGCTCCTGTGAAGAAATGGAAACAGCATTCAGGAAAATCTCCGTGACCTCCACCGCTCTGTCGGAACCCCCGAAAGATGCCCTTCAGCTCCTCTGACGGCCCGCCTCGCTGGTCACTTCCAATCTGTGACACCCCCCCACCCCAGTGTCTCCCTCGCCTTGACCACCCCCCCCCACCACCCCCCTCAACTGAACGAGTCCAACCCGTCCCAGTCCACCCACGATGAAAGGATGGGCAGGTCCTTTGGGCCCCATTCATTCCCTCGCCATCCCCTTCAGAAAGATCCTGGCATTTCATGGTTCATAGAATCCCTGCAGTGCAGGCCATTCACTCAGGCCCATTGACTCTGCACCAACCACAATCCCATCCAGGTCCTAACCCTGTAACCCCATATACTTACCCTACGAATCCCCCTGAAACTAAGGATATATTTAGCACGGCCAATCCACCTAACCTGCACATCTTTGGACACTAAGGCGCAATTTAGCACGGCCAATCCACCTAAGCTGCACATCTTTGGACACTAAGGGACAATTTAGCATGGCCAATCCACCTAACCTGCACATCTTTGGACACTAAGGGACAATTTAGCATGGCCAATCCACCTAACCTGCACATCTTTGGACTCTGGGAGGAAACTGGAGCCCCCCAGGGGAAACCTATGCAGACACGGGAAGAACATGCAAACTCTACCCAAGGCTGGACTTGAACCCAGGTCCCCAGCGGTGTGAGGCAGCAGGGCTAACTACTGTGCCACTCCATCTAGTACAGACCCAGAGTCCTCAGCCGCTCTTCACGTGTCAAGCCTTTCACTCCCGGGATCGTTCCCACGAGCCTCGTCTGGACTCTCTCCAAGGTGTGACGTGGAGATGCCGGCGTTGGACTGGGGTAGACACAGTAAGAGGCCTCACAACACCAGGTTAAAGTCCAACAGGTTTATTTGCGAGTAAACGTCACGAGCTTTCGGAACGCTGTTCCTTCATCGGGTGAGTCACCTGATGAAGGAACAGCGTTCTGAAAGCTCGTGGCATTTACTATCAAATAAACCTGTTGGACTTTAACCTGGTGTTTTGAGACTTCTTACTTTCTCTCTCCAAGGGACAGGGCATCCTTCCTTTGGTACGGGGCACGCAATTGCTCTCAATATTCCAAACATGGAGTGACCAGAGCCTTATAAAAGCCTCAGCAGTACATCTTTGTCTTCTAGTCCTCTCAAAATGAATGCTCGACATTTTCTATTGATTTTTAGAAGAAAATAGATATAGCTCTTGGGGCTATGGGAATCGTGGGATATGGGGAGGCGGGGGGAAAAGGGGCGGATCAGGATATTGAATCTGACGATCAGCCATGATTAAAATGAACGGAGGAACAGGCTTGAAGGGCCAAATGGCCTCCCCTGCTGAGAATCACAGAAATAGGAAACATACAGTGAATGGCAGATCCCTTAAGAGTATTGATAGGCAGAGGGATCTGGGTGCAGAGGTACACAGATCACTGAAAGCGGTAACGCAGGTGGAGAAGGTAGTCAAGAAGGCATACGGGCATGCCTGCCTTCATCGGCCGGGGCACTGAGTCTAAAAATTGGCAAGTCACGTTGCAGCTTAAAGTAGGGAGGTCTTGCTGCGGCTGTATAGGGCACTGGTGAGGCCGCAGCTGGAGTACTGTGTGCAGTTTTGGTCGCCGCACTTACGCGAGGATATTTTGGCCTTGGAGGGAGTGCAGAGGAGGTTTACTAGGCTGATACCGGAGTTGAGGGGGTTGAGCTATGAGGAGAGGCTGAATAAACTAGGCTTGTACTCGTTAGAGTTTAGAAGAATGAGGGGAGATCTCATTGAGACGTATAAGATGATGAATGGGATGGATAGGATAGAGGTGGAGAGACTCTTCCCGCTCAAAAAAGACAGTAGGACTAGGGGGCACAGCCTCAAGATAAAGGGGCGGGGGGGGGGGGGGGTGGTTTAGAACGGAGTTGAGGAGGAACTTCTTCACTCAAAGGGTGGTGAATCTCTGGAATTCTCTGCCCGTTGAAGTGGTGGAGGCTGCCTCGCTAAATATTTTTAAGACGCGGGTTGATGGGTTTTTGATAAGAGAGGGGATTAAGGGTTATGGGGAGAGGGCGGGAAAGTGGAACTGAGCCACGACAGATCAGCCATGATCTTATTGAATGGCGGGGCAGGCTCGAGGGGCTAGATGGCCTACTCCTGCTCCTATTTCTTATGTTCTTATGTTCTTTATAGAACTTTAGTTAGGCCGCCCTTGGAATATAGTGTTCAATTCTGGTCGCCACACTACCAGAAGGATGTGGAGGCTTTGGAGAGGGTACAGAAAAGATTTACCAGGATGTTGCCTGGTATGGAGGGCATTAGTTATGAGCAGAGGTTGGAGAAACTTGGTTTGTTCTCACTGGAGCGACGGAGGTCGAGGGGCGACCTGGTAGAAGTCTACAAGATTATGAGGGGCATGGACAGAGTGGAAAGTCAGAAGCTTTTTCCCAGGGTGGAAGAGTCAATTACTGGGGGGCACAGGTTTAAGGCGCGGGGGGGAAGGTTTAAAGGAGATGTACGAGGCAGACTTTTCACGCAGACGGTGGTGGGTGCCTAGAACTTGTTGCCGGGGGAGTTGGTGGAAGCGGATGCGGTCGTGGCTTTTAAGGGGCATCTTGAGAAACATAAATGAGATGGGAATAGAGGGATGTGATCCTCGGAAGGGGAGGGGGTTTTAAGTTAAGTTGGGCAGCATGGTCGGAGCAGGTTTGGAGGGCCGAAGGGCCTGTTCCTGTGCTGTAATTTTCTTTGTTCTTGAAGCAGGAGTAGGCCATATTAAAATTTTATAAGTTTCCATCAGATCCCCGCTCACTCTTCTAAACCCCGGTGAATATAATCCTAACCGAGTTAGTCTCTCCCCGTACGACAGACCTGCCATCCCAGGAATCAGCCGGCGACACCCATATCCCACAAATGAATTAGAAAAAAAAAAGAGGGCAGAGTGACGGAAGGGGGGGTGTCAGGATTAGGAGGAGAGAGGTGATCTTGGAGGGGTTGTGCAGGCTAGAGGAGGTTCAGGTAGAGAGAAGGAGAGAGAGAGAGAGAGAGAAAGGAGAAGTAGGCATCATTGACCTTGCAGTGGTCAATTTGAACTCATTTTTCATCTGGTTCACTCGTGTCCCTTCGGGGAAGGGGAAATCTGCCCGTCCTCACCCGGTCTGGCCTACGTGTGACTCCAGAGGCCACACGGCAACGTGGTTGACTCTCAACTGCCCTCCAAGGGGCAACTAGGGATAGAACAAAGAAAACTGCAACACTGACACAGGCCTCTCGGCCCTGCAAGCACGTGCTGTTCACGATACCGCCACTGAACTGCGAAAGAAAAGACCCTCTACCCTTGACTCAGTCCAAATCCCTCTGTTTTCTCCCTAGTCACCTGCCATCCAGAAGCCCCTTAAATGTTGCCAAGGTGCCTGCGTCCACCACTTCCGCTGGCAGCACGTTCCAAGCACCCACCACTCTTTGCATGAAAAGCAACCCCCGCGCACACATCTCCTTTAAAACTTTGCCCTCTCACCTTGACCCTGTGCCCCCCTCCCCCCCTCGTAATTGACACTTCCACCCTGGGAAAAAAGCCTCCGGCTGCCCACCCTGTCTATCCCTCTCATAATTTTGTCGCCCCCCCCCCCATCAGGTCTTCCCCCTCAGCCTCTGTCTATCCGGTGGAAACAGTCCTAGTTTATTCAGCCTCTCCTCATCGCCAACACCCTGGAGACCAGGCCTGAACCTCCTGCTGAACCTTTTTCAGGTGAGTGGAGGAGCGGCGCTCCAAAAGCCCGTGATTCCAAATAAACTTGCTGGACTTTAATCTGGGTGCGGTGAGACTTCAATCTTCTACGTCTTACGCACCGTAAAGGGGGACATCGCGCCTGATCAGAGGCCCCTGCAAGGGCTGGTTCAGGTCCTTGTTGATGGCAATGAAAGCTGTCTGTGGGGAGATGACATTGGCTTGGGTGCTGATATCGATCATGCGTTTCTTGACCTCCTCTTTCGCTCGGTCGGGGCTCGAATCCAGGGTCTCGATCATCGTCTTTGCAGCCAAGTGGTGGACAGTGGACCTGAAAGTAGGGAAGAGGAACCTGACGTACAAAGCATTGACGTACAGAGCGTTAGCATACAGGGCACCGGAGAGCAGAGCATGGACGTACAGGGCACGGACGTACAGGCATTGATGTACAGAGGGTTGGCGTGCACAGCATTGATGTACAGAGGGTTGGTGTGCACAGCGTTGACGTACAGAGGGTTGGTGTACAGAGCATTGACGTACAGAGGGTTGGTGTACAGAGCATTGACGAACAGAGGGTTGGTGTACAGAGCATTGACGTACAGAGGGTTGGTGTACAGAGCATTGACGTACAGAGGGTTGGTGTACAGAGCATTGACGTACAGAGGGTTGGTGTGCTGAGCACTGACGTACAGAGGGTTGGTGTGCAGAGCGTTGACGTACAGAGGGTTGGTGTACAGAGCATTGACGTACAGAGGGTTGGTGTACAGAGCATTGACGTACTGAGGGTTGGTGTGCAGAGCATTGACATACTGAGGGTTGGTGTGCAGAGCATTGACATAGAGGGTTGGTGTGCAGAGCACCGACGTACAGAGGGCTTGTGTACAGAGCATTGATGTACAGAGGGTTGGTGTACAGAGCATTGACGTACAGAGGGTTGGTGTGCAGAGCATTGACATACTGAGGGTTGGTATGCAGAGCATTGACATAGAGGGTTGGTGTGCAGAGCGTTGACGTACAGAGGGTTGGTGTACAGAGCACCGACGTACAGAGGGCTTGTGTACAGAGCATTGATGTACAGAGGGTTGGTGTACAGAGCATTGACGTACAGAGGGTTGGTGTGCAGAGCATTAACGTACAGAGGGTTGGTGTGCAGAACATTGACGTACAGAGGGTTGGTGTGCAGAGCATTAACGTACAGAGGGTTGGTGTGCAGAGCATTAACGTACAGAGGGTTGGTATGCAGAGCGTTGACGTACAGAGGGTTGGTGTACAGAGCATTGACGTACAGAGGGTTGGTATTGTGAGCAATAGGTAAAGGTGCTGTTAACACATATCTGTACAGCATGGAGAAATAGCTTAGAGTTAAGTAGACTGGATATAGTCAGGCACATTGATAACCCACATTATGGAAACAACTGTGAGTTTAGTCACAAACATAGGACATAAGGTTCGATGCTGCTAACACAGCAATAGTTAGGGATAATAAAAAGACTGCCTGTGATGTGGAGATAACATCAGAGATGTGATGTGCAGTGAAGCATACACCACATCCTGCAGGAATGTAAGAGGCCCACGTTATAAAAAGCAAATGGTCTGCAAGATGTGTTGTTTTTACAACTAAGCATAAAAGGGGGAAAAGGTCACTGAGATAGTTGGGACAGCAGTGATTAAGTTGGCAAAGGATTGATTACTGCCAATCTGAACTGGACATGTAACAGTGTTGGATAAGATGGATAAGTTTGCTAATGCACTCTTGTGATAACAGGAGACATTGTTAGATGAGAAGTAGAGGGGATGGCACCTCGAGCCAATAGGGGAATGTCAACACATAGATGGGACAGGGACCACCAATTAGGGGAGAACATCACATTGCAAAGCCATTACAATGCTTGTAAAAAAAAAGTATAAAATGTGCTGCAAATTTATGTGAGGTGTGCCTATTTTGTTGGACACCCGGTCTTGCAAGAACGTTAAATAAAAATCTTGCTCCTTCAGAACTTGGCTTGACTAAATTGTTTAACTGTGAGCTGCGTTTCTCACAGTATGCAGAGCATTGACGTACAGAGGGTTGGTGTACAGAGGGTTGCTGTACAGAGCATTGATGTACAGAGGGTTGGTGTACAGAGCGTTGACGTACAGAGGGTTGGTGTGCAGAGCGTTGATGTTCAGAGAGTTGGCGTACAGAGCATTGACATACAGAGGGTTGGTATGCAGAGCGTTGATGTACAGAGGGTTGGTGTACAGAGCATTGACGTACAGAGGGTTGGTGTGCAGAGCGTTGATGTACAGAGGGTTGGTGTACAAAGCGTTGACGTATAGAGGGTTGGTGTACAGAGCGTTGATATACAGAGCACTGTAGAATTCTATGATTCTAATTCAGAGCGCCGACGGACAGAGCACTGATGTACGGCACATTGATGTACAAAACATTGATGTACAAAGGGATACTGGGAGGGTTTCAAGTCCATAGCTCCCTGAAACATGACCATGTACGTAGATCGGGTCACACAAGAATTTATTTTGATTAATTCATTCGTGGGTCATTGGGCAGCACGGTGTCGCACAGCGATTAGCACTGCTGCCTCACAGTGCCAGGACTTGGGTTCAATTCCCGGCCTCGGGTCACTGTCTGTGTGGAGTCTGCACATTCTGCGCGTCTTTCCCCTGGGTGCTCCATTTTCCTCCCACAGTCCCAACGATGTGCAGGTTAGTTGGGTTGGCCATGTAAATTGCCCGCTTAGTGTCCAAAGATGTGTTGGTTAGTTGGATTGGCCATGCTAAATTACCCCTTACGTGTCCAAAGATGTGTTGGTTAGTTGGATTGGCCATGCTAAATTACCCCTTACGTGTCCAAAGATGTTCAGGTTAGGTGGATTGGCCATGCTAAATTACCCCTTACGTGTCCAAAGATGTGTTGGTTAGTTGGATTGGCCATGCTAAATTACCCCTTACGTGTCCAAAGATGTTCAGGTTAGGTGGATTGGCCAGGCTAAATTACCCCTTACGTGTCCAAAGATGTACAGGTTAGGTGGATTGGCTGTGCTAAATTGCCCCTTAGGTGTCCAAAGATGTGCAGGTTAGGTGGATTGGCCATGCTAAATTGTCCCTTAGGTGCCCAAAGATGTGCAGGTTAGGTGGATTGGCCATGCTAAATTGTCCCTTAGTGTCAGGGGTCTAGCAGGGTAAATAGATGGGGTTATGCGTATTGGGCCCAGGTGGGATTGTGGTCGATGCAGACTTGATGGGCCAAATGGCCTCCTTCTGCACTGTAGGGATTCTATGATTTCTATGACATCAGCATCGTTGGCTGGGCCCATCCCTCTTTGCCCCTGGAGGGCAGTTGAGAGTCAACTCAACAATTTAGGGAGTTTCTTCGATTTTGAAGGACATGGGCGTCGCTGGCTGGGCCCAGCATTTATTGCCCATCCCTAGTTGCCCCTTGGAGGGCAGTTGAGAGTCAACCACATTGCTGTGTGGCCTCTGGAGTCACATGTAGGCCAGACCGGGTAAGGATGGGCAGATTTCCCCTTCCCCAAAGGGACATGAGTGAACCAGATGGGGTTTTTCCCACAATGGTTTCACCGTCATCTGTAGATTCTTAATCCCAGATATTTTTTAAATGAGTTCAGATTCCACCATCGGCAGCGGTGGGATTTGAACCCCGGCGTGGCACGCTCGCTTCTACTGCTCGGTCGGGGCATTGAGTACAAGAGTCAGGATGTCACATTGCAACTTTATAAAACTTTGGGCGCATTTGAAAAAGAGTTCAATTCTGCTCGCCACCTTCCAGGAAGGACGTGGAGGCTTTGGAGAGGGTGCAGAAGCGGTTAGAAGAGTGAGAGGTGACCTCATTGAATCGTACCAGATCCTTAAGGGGCTTGACAGGGTAAATGCTGAGATGGGTCTAGGACCAGGGGGCATAGACTCAGAGTACAGAGGAGCCAATTTTAAGACCGAGATGGGGAGAAGTTTCTCTCAGAGTGTGGTGAGTCTCTGGAGCTCCTTGCCACAGTGAGCTGCGGGGGCAGAGTCCTTGTGTTTACTTAAGATGGGTTTTGATCAGTAAGGAAATCAAAGGTGATAGAATCATAGAATCCCTACAGTATAGAAGAGGCCGTTCGGCCCATCGAGTCTGTACTGACCACAATCTCACCCAGGCCCTATCCCCGTAACCCCACACGTTTACTCCACTAATCCCCCTAATACTAGGGCCAATTTAGCACGGCCAATCCACCCTAACCTGCACATCTTTGGACACTAAGGGGCAATTTAGCATGGTCAATCCTCCCTAACCTGCACATCTTTGGACACTAAGGGAACAATTTAGCATGGCCAATCCACCCTAACCTGCACATCTTTGGACACTAAGGGACAATTTAGCATGGCCAATCCACCCTAACCTGCACATCTTTGGACACTAAGGGAACAATTTAGCATGGCCAATCCACCCTAACCTGCACATCTTTGGACACTAAGGGAACAATTTAGCATGGTCAATCCACCTAACCTGCACATCTTTGGACACTAAGGGACAATTTAGCATGGCCAATCCACCCTAACCTGCACATCTTTGGACACTAAGGGAACAATTTAGCATGGCCAATCCACCCTAACCTGCACATCTTTGGACACTAAGGGACAATTTAGCATGGCCAATCCACCTAACCTGCACATCTTTGGACACTAAAGGACAATTTAGCATGGCCAATCCACCTAACCCGCACATCTTGGACACTAAGGGAACAATTTAGCATGGCCAATCCACCCTAACCTGCACATCTTTGGACACTAAGGGAACAATTTAGCATGGCCAATCCACCTAACCTGCACATCTTTGGATACTAAAGGACAATTTAGCATGGCCAATCCACCTAACCCGCACATCTTGGACACTAAGGGAACAATTTAGCATGGCCAATCCACCTAACCTGCACATCTTTGGACACTAAGGGCCAATTTAGCATGGCCAATCCACCTAACCCGCACAACTTTGAGAGTAAACCGGGTTACAGTTGCAGGGGAAAGGGCAGGTGATCAATGAAGGTAGAGTAGTGGATGTTGTGTACGTGGATTTTAATAAGGCTTTCGACAAGGTCTCTCATGGCAGGCTCACCCAGAAGGTTAAGATGCAAAGGATCCACAGTGACTTGGCTGCTTGGATTCAGAGTTGGCTTGCCCATAGAAGTCAGACAGCAGTAGTGGAAGTGTGCTTTTCTGGCTGGATGTTCGTGACTGGTGATGTCCCACAGGGATCCATACTTGGACCTTGGACAGCACTGTGGCACAGTGGGTTAGCACTGCTGCCTCACGATGCCAGGCACCTGGGGTTCGATTCCCGCCTTGGGTCACTGACTGTGCGGAGTCTGCACGTTCTCCCCGTGTCTGCATGGGTTTCCTCCAGGTGCTCTGGTTTCCTTCCACAGTCCGAAAGACGTGCCGGTTAGACGCATTGGCCGTGCTAAATTGTCCCTTAGTGTAACCCGAACAGGCGCCGGAGTGTGGTGACTAGGGAATTTTCACAGTAACTTCATTGCAGTGTTAATGTAAGACCACTTATGAGTCTAATAAAGAAACTTAAACCTCTGATGCTTCTGCCATACATTAATGATTTGGATGAAAACGTGGTTGGGTGGGTTCGTGAGTTTGTAGACAAATACAAGAATAGATTGTGGATAGTGTAGAAGGTTGACAAAGGATACAGTGGGATTTAGATCATTTCCAGATATGGGCGAAGAAATGACAAATGGAGTCTAATCTGCGCAAGTGTGAGGCGTTGCCCTTTGAGAGATCAAACGTTACAGGTAAACGTACAGTTAATGGCAGCACCCTGAACAGGTTAAAATGTTTAAAGGGAATAAAATAACAATCTCTGAATTGCTGACAGCTAGTGTTGATTTATGAGTGCCACTGTATTGGTGACTGTGTGTTTCGTACAATTGGTTTTGAGTTGGGAACAGGCTTTGTATTGGTGACCGTGTGTTGTGTACAGTCGGTGTGGAGTTGGGAATGTCTCTGAACTGGTGACCGTGTGTTGTGTACAGTCGGTGTGAAGTTGGGAATGTCTCTGAACTGGTGACCGTGTGTTGTGTACAGTTGGTGTGAAGTTGGGAATGTCTCTGAACTGGTGACAGTGTGTTGTGTACAGTCGGTGTGGAGTTGGGAATGTCTCTGAACTGGTGACCGTGTGTTGTGTACAGTCGGTGTGAAGTTGGGAATGTCTCTGAACTGGTGACCGTGTGTTGTGTACAGTCGGTGTGGAGTTGGGAATGTCTCTGAACTGGTGACAGTGTGTTGTGTACAGTCGGTGTGAAGTTGGGAATGTCTCTGAACTGGTGACCGTGTGTTGTGTACAGTCGGTGTGGAGTTGGGAATGTCTCTGAACTGGTGACGGTGTGTTGTGTACAGTCGGTGTGGAGTTGGGAATGTCTCTGAACTGGTGACCGTGTGTTGTGTACAGTCGGTGTGAAGTTGGGAATGTCTCTGAACTGGTGACCGTGTGTTGTGTACAGTCGGTGTGAAGTTGGGAATGTCTCTGAACTGGTGACAGTGTGTTGTGTACAGTTGGTGTTGAGGTGGCCGTGGACTCTGAATTGGTGACGGTGTGTTGGGTATGAGGACTGATGAGTTGGGGCCTGCTTACCTCTCAGTCTTGTTGGGTTTAAGGCTGAACTTGACGCTATTTTGCACCGTTTGCTCCTTCAGTGAATACTTCAGGGTCATCTCGGCCTCCAGACTGGAGTCCGCCTGAGAGAAGCAACGAGACAGAATTCATAGGGCACAAGGCAACACACATTACAATTTACTGCAGCCCTGGACTTCCCAGACCAGGAAATAACCCACCTTCCCAGACCAGGAAATAACCCACCTTCCCAGGCCAGGAAATAACCCACCTTCCCAGACCAGGAAATAACCCACCTTCCCAGGCCAGGAAATAACCCACCTTCCCAGGCCAGGAAATAACCCACCTTCCCAGGCCAGGAAATAACCCACCTTCCCAGGCCAGGAAATAACCCACCTTCCCAGACCAGGAAACCTCATACACTCTGCATTCCTACTCAGTAATCTCCATAACACCCTGCGTTCCCAGACAAGGGAGCTCCTTCATTCCTCAAGACCATAAGTTACAGGAGCAGAAATAGACCATTCGGCCCATCGAGCCTGGTCCGCCATTCGATCGCGGCTGATTTGTTCCCCAGCCCCATTCTCCCGCCTTTCCACTCGTAACCTTCGATTCCCCCTTACTGATCAAGTTAGTGCTTCACGTCGTTAGCGTGTGCCTAAACTGGACCAGATACTGGGCAGAAAGACAGCTCAGTGACTATCGCCGATTGCTGTGCAGACACATGGATTTGGGTCGGTGTCTGTGGGGAGTTTGCGCATTCTCCCCGTGCTTGCGTGGGTTTTCTCCGGGCGCTCCGGTTTCCTCCCACACCCCAAAGATGTGCTGTTAGGCTGATTGGCAGGAATAAATTGTCCCTAAATCAGTTTCCCTCAATCTGGATGGCCATAAAACATCAGACAGGGGTCGTGGGTGGAGAGGGGGACTGGTGGTGTTGAGATGGCAGCCCCTCCGACTAATTAAACCATCTTCCCCGCACGCACTCGTTCCAAGCCTGTCGGTAACCCTACCCCAGCGCCTACATGCTTACCCAAGCGTCCCCCAGATTCAAGATCTCGTGGGTCCTCACGGGGAGAGGCTCCCTCTATACAAGGGGGTCCCTGAGGAAGAGGCTCCCTCTTTAATAGGGGGTCCCTGACGGAGAGGCTCCCTCTGTAAAAGGGGGTCCCTGATGGAGAGATTCCCTCTGTAAAAGGGCATTCTTCATGTTGAGGTCCATCTATCAGATAACATGGGCTTAATTTTCATTGAGGAGTTGTGACAGGCTCCCCGCCATTCCCTCTATTCCCCACCCTCCCCCCCCCCCCCCCACTTCAGTCAGACACCTGGGTGACCCCTCGCTTCCTGGGAGAAGGCCTGTGTGAAGAACCCTCCTCCCTCTACCCCCTCCTCCCGCCCACAGCCGACCCCGCCGCCACGGTCCTGTTGCTCCCACCTTCCCCTTCAGCTGGGCGTAGATGATAGCACGCTGCTCGTTGAAGATTACAGTGGGGGGCTGGGACAACAAGGCAGCCTCCAGGCCCGGGGGCAGCTCCCAGCTGATGCTCAGTCCAGTCACCGCAGGCTGAAGGGCAAACTTCAAACTCTGCAACACCTACAACAGAGAGAGAGAGAGGCGGGCACAGAGAGCGAGAGAGAGAGACACAGGCACAGAGAGCGAGAGAGAGAGACACAGGCACAGAGAGCGAGAGAGAGAGAGAGACGGGCACAGAGAGCGAGAGAGAGAGAGAGACGGGCACAGAGAGCGAGAGAGAGAGAGACACAGGCACAGAGAGCGAGAGAGAGAGAGAGACGGGCACAGAGAGCGAGAGAGAGAGAGAGACGGGCACAGAGAGCGAGAGAGAGAGAGAGACGGGCACAGAGAGCGAGAGAGAGAGAGAGGCGGGCGCAGAGAGCAAGAGAGAGAGAGAGACGGGCGCAGAGAGCGAGAGAGAGAGAGAGAGACGGGCGCAGAGAGCGAGAGAGAGAGAGAGAGACGGGCGCAGAGAGCGAGAGAGAGAGAGAGACGGGCGCAGAGAGCGAGAGAGAGAGAGAGACGGGCGCAGAGAGCGAGAGAGAGAGAGAGAGACGGGCGCAGAGAGCGAGAGAGAGAGAGAGAGACGGGCGCAGAGAGCGAGAGAGAGAGAGAGACGGGCGCAGAGAGCGAGAGAGAGAGAGAGAGACGGGCGCAGAGAGCGAGAGAGAGAGAGAGACGGGCGCAGAGAGCGAGAGAGAGAGAGAGACGGGCGCAGAGAGCGAGAGAGAGAGAGAGGCGGGCGCAGAGAGCAAGAGAGAGAGAGAGACGGGCGCAGAGAGCGAGAGAGAGAGAGAGACGGGCGCAGAGAGCGAGAGAGAGAGAGAGAGACGGGCGCAGAGAGCGAGAGAGAGAGAGAGACGGGCGCAGAGAGCGAGAGAGAGAGAGAGGCGGGCGCAGAGAGCGAGAGAGAGAGAGAGACGGGCGCAGAGAGCGAGAGAGAGAGAGAGACGGGCGCAGAGAGCGAGAGAGAGAGAGAGACGGGCACAGAGAGCGAGAGAGAGAGAGAGAGAGAGAGGCGGGCACAGAGAGCGAGAGAGAGAGAGAGAGAGAGAGGCGGGCACAGAGAGCGAGAGAGAGAGAGAGAGAGGCGGGCGCAGAGAGCGAGAGAGAGAGAGAGAGAGGCGGGCACAGAGAGCGAGAGAGGCGGGCGCAGAGAGCGAGAGAGAGAGAGAGAGGCGGGCGCAGAGGGCGGAAGGGAGAGGCAGAGGGCGGAAGGGAGAGGGAGAGAGCGGAAGAGAGAGACAGAGAGCGGAAGAGAGAGACAGAGAGCGGAAGAGAGAGGGAGAGAGCGGAAGAGAGAGGGAGAGGGAGAGGGAGAAAATTGTTATTTCAACATCATCTTTAGGATATCCCATAATGCTTGACAGTCAACGAAGGACTTCTTTTTAACATGGAGACACCAAATGAGAGCAATCGATTTGTAATCAGCAAGAACCCACGAACACCAATGTCTCCAATTTCGGGAATTTCTTTGATTTTAAGGGACGTGGGTGTCTCTGGCTGGGCCCTGCATTCATTGCCCATCCCTAGTTGCCCCTTGGAGGGCCGTTGAGAGTCAACCACATTGCTGTGTGGCCTCTGGAGTCACGTGTAGGCCAGACCGGGTAAGGACGGGCAGATTTCCCCTTCCCTAAAGGGACATTAGTGAACCAGATGGGGTTTATTCCCCGACAATGGTTTCACCGTCATCAGTAGATTCTTAATTCCAGATTTTTTTTTACTGAATTCAAATTCCACCGTCTGCTGTGGGCGGGATTCGGACCCAGGTCCCCCAGGACATTAGCTGAGTTTCTGGGATTAATAGTCCATCATTTGGCCATTGCCTCCCTTATCCGCC
This sequence comes from Carcharhinus amblyrhynchos, assembly GCF_965287045.1. Classification (NCBI taxonomy): domain Eukaryota; kingdom Metazoa; phylum Chordata; class Chondrichthyes; order Carcharhiniformes; family Carcharhinidae; genus Carcharhinus; species Carcharhinus amblyrhynchos. The sequence continues at coordinate 168,804 of NW_027650054.1, read as the reverse complement.
CCTAATTGCCCCTCAAGGAGGTGGTGGGTGAGCCGCCGTTTTTGAACCGCTGCAGTCCCCGTGCGGTCTGGGTAACACCCACAGTGCCGTTAGGAGTGGGGGGAGTTCCAGGATTTGGACCCCAGCCCCAGTGAAGGAATGGCCAATATATTTCCTAGTCGGGATGGTGAATGGGGCTAAGTGGATTGGTCATGCTAAATTGCCCCTTAACGTCCAAGTTTATGCAGTTTAGGTGGATTGGCCATGCTAAATTGCTCCTTGATGTCAGGGGGACAAACACATGAGGTTACGGGGATAGGGCCTGGGTGGAACTGTTGTCGGTGCAGGCTCGATGGGCCAAATGGCCTCCTTCTGCTCTTGGACGTTGCTTCGGGAGTTGCCTATTGCTTCATGTCGTTAGTGTGCTTAAACTGGACCATCTCGAGGGCAACATGACAGCTCAGAGACTATCTCTGTTGCTGTGCGGACACATGGATTTGGGCCTGTGTCTGTGGGAGTTTGCGCGTTCTCCCCGTGGTTGCATGGGTTTTCTCCGGGTGCTCCGGTTTCCTCCCACATCCCCAAAGATGCGCTTTTAGGCTGATTGATTGGGTAACAAATTGTCCCTATATTGGACCTCCCTGATCCTCGCACATTAGGCATAGACTAAAATCATGAATAGGTCACTGAGACAATGGGACGGCGGCGCGGGCTCGTTGGGCCGAAGGGCCTGTTTCCCGTGCTGTGTTGTTCTTTGTTCTGCATTGTTGGGATTCGATGATATTCACCTCCCGCACCCCACCCTGCACCCAAGTCACTGTTCAAGTTTGGGCCCCCCACATTCCTCACTCCCACCACCCACCCCCCCCATCCACCCACCCACCACCTCCCCCACCCCACCCCCCCGACCCACCCACCCACCACCTCCCCCAACCACCCCCCCCGGCCCACCCACCACCTCCCCCACCCTACCCCCCCCCCCACCCACCACCTTCCCCACCTCACCCCCCCCACCCACCACCTTCCCCACCTCACCCCACCACCTCCCCCACCCCACCCCCCTGACCCACTCACCACCTCCCCCACCCCACCCCCCAACCCACCCACTCACCACCTCCCCCACCCCACTCCACCCTCCCAATCCACTCACCACCTCCCCCACCCCCGACCCACCCACTCACCACCTCCCCCACCCCCGACCCACCTACTCACCACCTCCCCCACCCCACTCCACCCACCCCCCCGATCCACCCACCCACCACCTCGCCCACCCCACTCCCCTGACCCACCCACCTCCACCCCCACCCCAACCCCCGACCCACCCACTCACCATTTCCCCCACCCCACTCCCCTGACCCACCCACCTCCTCCCCCACCCCAACCCCCGACCCACCCACTCACCACCTCCCCCACCCCCGACCCACCCCACCCCCCGACCCACCCACCCACCACCTCGCCCACCCCCCGATCCACCCACCCACCACCTCGCCCACCCCACTCCCCTGACACACCCACCTCCTCCCCCACCCCACCCCCCGACCCACCCACTCACCACCTGCCCCACCCCGCCCCCCCCCCCGGCGCCCCACGTACCCACCACCTCCCCCATCTCACCACCCTCCCGACCCACCCACTCCATCCCAACCCCCGACCAACCCACTCCCGACCCACCTCCTCCCGCCCCACCTGCCCTGCCCCATCCCCACAACCCCAGTCGCCTTCCCAGATTCAGGAACCTTTGGCTGCATCCTGTCTTTCCCGATGATGAACTCGGCGCTTCCCGAGGCGGCCTTGGCGATGCCTTTGATGAGTTCAGTCGAAGCCCCTTGGCCAATTCCGAAGGAGAAGCACCTGGAGCACAGAGGGGAAAGGGTCAGACCATTCTGTCTCTCTTTCTCTCTCTCCCCTTTTCAATAGAGGGCCTTGGCTGCAGCGGAGCATGCTGGGATAAACCGCCCCCCCCGCCCCTTCGTTGCCCTTCTCCCTGTTGCCATTACACTCACAGCTCACCCTCCCCTTCGCCAACCCCTGCAAACAGCCCTTCGTGGGCCAGTTGGGTGCACAGTACGATCTCACAAAGAGCAAGGTGAGAACAATTCGGGGCGAGCGCAGTGATTAGCGCTGCTGCCTCACAACAGTCATGGGTTCGATCCCAGACCCGGGTGACTTTCTGGGTGGAGTTCGCATGTTCTCTCCCCGTGTCTGCGTGAGTTTCGTCCGGGGTGCTCCGGTTTCCTCCCACAATCTGAAGATGTGCAGGTTAGGTGGATTGGCCATGCTAAATTGCCCCTTAGTGTCCAAAGATGTGCAGGTTAGGTGGATTGGCCGTGCTAAATTGCCCCTTAGTGTCCAAAGATGGTAAAAAGTCTGACAACACCAGGTTTTAGTCCAACCTATTTATTTGATAATATACTCACAAGCTTTTGGGTTAGCCCCTTCGTCAGGTGAATGGAGAGTTCTGGCCTCAGACAGAGCATATAAAGCACAGACAGTTTACAGATTACTGATTAGAATGCGAATCCTTACACTACCCAGCCTTCAGGAGAACAGTGACCACAATACCACACAACCCTGCCACAGCAACCTCTGCAAGACATGCCAGATCATCGACATGGATACCATCATCACACGTGAGAATACCGTCCACCAGGTACACGGTAAATACTCTTGCAACTCGGCCAACGTTGTCTACCTGATACGTTGCAAGAAAGGATGTCCCGAAGCATGGTACACTGGGGAGACCATGCAGACGCTACGACAACGGATGAATGAACATCGCTCGACAGTCACCAGGCAAGACTGTTCCCTTCCTGTTGGCGAACACTTCAGTGGTCACGGGCATTCAGCCTCTGATCTTCGGGTAAGCATTCTCCAAGGCGGCCTTCACGACACACAACAGCGCAGAGTCGCTGAACAGAGACTGATAGCCAAGTTCCGCACACATGAGGACGGTCTCAACAGGGATCTTGGGTTCATGTCGCACTATCTGTAACCCCCGTGACTTGCCTGGGTTTGCAAAACCTCACTTACTGTACTGTCTGGAGACAATACACATCTCTTTAAACTGTGATCAGTGCTCCTTCCACTCACATTATCAGCCACTTCAGGTCTTGAACAGCAGGTTAGGTGTAAGGATTCGCATTCTAATCAGTAATCTCTAAACTGTCTGTGCTTTATATGCTCTGTCTGAGGCCAGAACTCTCCATTCACCTGACGAAGGGGCTAACCCGAAAGCTTGTGAGTATATTATCAAATAAATCGGTTGGACTAAAACCTGGTGTTGTCAGACTTTTTACTGTGTTTACGCCAGTCCAACGCCGGCATACCCACATCATGTCCAAAGATGTGCAGGTTAGGTGGATTGGCCATGTTAAATTGTGCCTTAGTGTCCAAAGATGTGTAGGTTAGGTGGATTGGCCGTGCTAAATTGTCCCTTAGTGTCCAAAGATGTGCAGGTTAGGTGGATTGGCCGTGCTAAATTGTCCCTTAGTGTCCAAAGATGTGTAGGTTAGGTGGATTGGCCATGCTAAATTGTCCCTTAGTGTCCAAAGATGTGCGGGTTAGGTGGATTGGCCATGCTAAATTGCCCCTTAGTGTCCAAAGATGTGTAGGTTAGGTGGATTGGCCATGCTAAATTGTGCCTTAGTGTCCAAAGATGTGCAGGTTAGGTGGATTGGCCATGCTAAATTGTCCCTTAGTGTCCAAAGATGTGCAGGTTAGGGGGATTGGCCATGCTAAATTGTGCCTTAGTGTCCAAAGATGTGTAGGTTAGGTGGATTGGCCATGCTAAATTGTCCCTTAGTGTCCACAGATGTGCAGGTTAGGTGGATTGGCCATGCTAAATTGCCCCTTAGTGTCCAAAGATGTGTAGGTTAGGGGGATTGGCCATGCTAAATTGTCCCTTAGTGTCCAAAGATGTGCAGGTTAGGTGGATTGGCCGTGCTAAATTGTGCCTTAGTGTCCAAAGATGTGCAGGTTAGGTGGATTGGCCATGCTAAATTGTGCCTTAGTGTCCAAAGATCACAAAATCATAGAATCCCTACAATGCAGAAAGAGTCCACTCAGTCCCTCCACTTCACCCCGTGAACAATCTCACCCAGGCCCTACCCCTGTAACCCCACAAATTTACCCTGCTAATCCCGCTAACCTACGCATCCCGCGACGCTGAGGGGCAATTTAGCACGGCCAATCCACCTAACCCGCACACCTCTGGAGTGTGGGAGGAAACCCGGAGCAAATATGGGGAGAAGGTACAGTCCCCAGTGACCCAAGCTGGGAATCGAACCGGAGCCCCTGAATGTGTGTTAACAGCAGCATAAAGGTCAGTGCTGTCTGAAAGAAAAGTAGCAGAACGTGTTACCAGCAGGATAAAGGTCAGTGCTGTCTGAAAGAAAAGTCGCAGAACGTGTTACCAGCAGGATAAAGGTCAGTGCTGTCTGAAAGAAAAGGAGCAGAATGTGTTAACAGCAGCATAAAGGTCAGTGTTGTCTGAAAGAAAAGGAGCAGAATGTGTTACCAGCAGGATAAAGGTCAGTGCTGTCTGAAAGAAAAGTAGCAGAATGTGTTACCAGCAGGATAAAGGTCAGTGCTATGCGAAAGAAAAGTAGCAGAATGTGTTACCAGCAGGATAAAGGTCAGTGCTGTCTGAAAGAAAAGTAGCAGAATGTGTTACCAGCAGGATAAAGGTCAGTGCTGTCTGAAAGAAAAGTAGCAGAATGTGTTACCAGCAGGATAAAGGTCAGTGCTATGCGAAAGAAAAGTAGCAGAATGTGTTACCAGCAGGATAAAGGTCAGTGCTGTCTGAAAGAATAGTAGCAGAATGTGTTACCAGCAGGATAAAGGTCAGTGCTGTGCGAAAGAAAAGTAGCAGAATGTGTTAACAGCAGGATAAAGGTCAGTGCTGTCTGAAAGAAAAGTAGCAGAATGTGTTACCAGCAGGATAAAGGTCAGTGCTGTGTGAAAGAAAAGTAGCAGAATGTGTTACCAGCAGGATAAAGGTCAGTGCTATCTGAAAGAAAAGTAGCAGAACATGTTAACAGCAGGATAAAGGTCAGTGCTGGCATAAGGCAAAAATATGAGCACAAGATACCGATGAGGGCTTGATGGGGGAGGAAAAAAACGGAATCATAGAAAACCTACAGTGCAAAAGAGACCATTCGGCCCATCGTGTGTGCACCAACTCTCTGATAGAGCATCTTACCCAACCCTACCCAACTTTTAGAGGTGCACCATATAACACATCCTTTCTGGATTTATCACAGCTCGGTATGGGCTCCTGCTCTTCCCAAGACCACAGGGAACCATAAAGGGTCGTGAACGGAGCCCAGACCATCATGTAAACCAGCCTCCCATCCATTGACTCTGTCTACACTTCCCGCTGCCTCGGAAAAGCAGCCAGCATAATTAAGGACCCCACACACCCCGGACATTCTCTCTTCCTTTGCGAGAAGATACAAAAATCTGAGGTAACATACCAACCAAACCAAGAACAGCTTCTTCCCTGTTGTCACCAGACTTTTGAATGGAGCCATTTTGTATTAAGCTGACCCCTAGCTGCACCCTAGCTATGACTGTAACATTGCATTCTGCACTCTCTCCTTTCCTTTTCCCCTATGTACTCTATGAATGGTATGTTTTGTCTGTGTAGCGCACAAGAAAGAATACTTTTCATTGTGTGCCAATATATGTGACAACAATAAATCAAATTTTAAAAAATCAAATCTATCCCCTGCCCTATCCCTGTAGCTCGACATATTTAGCATGGCCAATCCACCTAACCTGCACATCTTTGGACACTAAGGGGCAACTTAGCATGGTCAATCCACCTAACTTGCACATCTTTGGACACTAAGGGACAATTTAGCATGGCCAATCCACCCTAACCTGCACACCTTTGGACACTAAGGGACAATTTAGCATGGCCAATCCACCCAACCTGCACATCTTTGGACACTAAGGGGCAATTTAGCATGGCCAATCCACCCTAACCTGCACACCTTTGGACACTAAGGGACAATTTAGCATGGCCAATCCACCTAACCTGCACATCTTTGGACACTAAGGGGCAACTTAGCATGGTCAATCCACCTAACTTGCACATCTTTGGAAACTAAGGGACAATTTAGCATGGCCAATCCACCTAACCTGCACACCTTTGGACACTAAGGGACAATTTAGCATGGCCAATCCACCCAACCTGCACATCTTTGGACACTAAGGGGCAATTTAGCATGGCCAATCCACCCAACCTGCACATCTTTGGACACTAAGGGGCAATTTAGCATGGCCAATCCACCTAACCTTCACATCTTTGGACACTAAGGGACAATTTAGCATGGCCAATCCACCTAACCTGCACATCTTTGGACACTAAGGGGCAATTTAGCATGGCCAATCCACCTAACTGCACATCTTTGGACACTAAGGGGCAATTTAGCATGGACAATCCACCTAACCTGTACATCTTTGGACTGTAGGAGGAAACCGGAGCACCCAAAGGAAACCCACACAGACACGGGGAGAGAATGTGCAAACTCCACACAGACAGTGACCTGAGCCTGGAATCAAACCTGTGTCCCTGGTGCTGAGAGGCAGAGGCGCTAACCCACTGTGCCGCCTGGAGGACTGAGTTCTCCAGCATCGTTAACATTCTAATCTTAGAGCACCCACCCTGTCTCTCTTGCAAGTCAGTGTGGCTGTAGGCAGGGGATGCACCCTCGGGAGAACTGCGGCCCACCCCTGTGTCCCCTGTCCCTTGAGTGTCTGGCTCAGGGTCCCCGGTCAAAGCACCAGAAGGAGCACGGAGGCCACACTCACCGACCGGCACTGTACGCCCTGAGCCATCAGCTCCTCTTACCTGTGGCTGGGAGAGTTCCTCCGAACCTCAGCAATCACCATCTTTGTGTTTGACACCTCACCATCGGTGAAGACAAAGAGCTGGAAGAACAAGGGAAGAGGTTAGCAGGGAGACAAAGACAGAGAGAGAGAGAGAGAGGCAGAGAGAGAGAGAGAGAGAGAGAGGCAGAGAGAGAGAGAGAGAGAGAGGCAGAGAGAGAGAGAGAGAGGCAGAGAGAGAGAGAGAGAGGCAGAGAGAGAGAGAGAGAGAGACAGAGATAGAGAGAGAGAGACAGAGATAGAGAGAGAGACACAGAGATAGAGAGAGAGAGACAGAGATAGAGAGACAGAGATAGAGAGAGAGAGACAGAGAGAGAGAGAGGGAGAGGCAGAGAGAGAGAGAAAGAGACAGAGAGAGAGAAAAAGGGACAGAGTCGTAGAGGTTTCAACATGGAAACAGGCCCTTCGGCCCAATTTGTCCATGCCACCCTTTCTCTTAAACCCCTAAGCTAATCCCAATTGCCCGCATTAGGCCCATATCCCTCTACACCCATCTTATCCATGTAACTATCTAAATGCTTTTTGAAAGACAAAATTGTACCCGCCTCTACTACTACCTCTGGCAGCTTGTTCCAGACACTCACCATCCTGTGTGTGAAATAATTACCCCTCTGGACCCTTTTGTATCTCTCCCCTCTCACCTTAAACCTGTGCCCTCTAGTTCCCCTACCTTTGGGAAAAGATATTGACTATCTAGCTGATCTGTGCCCCTCATTATTTTATAGATCTCTATAAGATCACCCCTCGGCCTCCTACGCTCCAGAGAAAAATGTCCCAGTCTGTCCAGCCTCTCCTTATAACTCAATCCATCAAGTCCCGGTAGCATCCTAGTAAATCTTTTCTGCACTCCTTCTAGTTTAATAATAACCTTTCTATAATAGGGTGACCAGAGCTGTACACAGTATTCCAAGTGTGGCCTTACCAATGTCTTGTACAACTTCAAGACGTCCCAACTCCTGCATTCAATGTTCTGACCGATGAAACCAAGCATGCTGAATGCCTTCTTCACCACTCTGTCCACCTGTGACTCCACTTTCAAGGAACTATGAACATGTCCCCCTAGATCTCTTTGTTCTGTAACTCTCCCCAACGCCCTACCATTAACTGAGTAAGTCCTGCCCTGGTTCGATCTACCAAAATGCATCACCTCGCATTTATCTAAATTAAACTCCATCTGCCATTCACCAGCCCACTGGCCCAATTGATCAAGATCCTGTTGCAATCGGAGATAACTTTCCTCACTGTCCACTATGCCACCAATCTTGGTGTCATCTGCAAACTTACTAACCATGCCTCCAATATTCTCATCCAAATCATTAATATAAATGACAAATAACAGTGGGCCCAGCACTGATCCCTGAGGCACATCGCTGGTCACAGGCCTCCAGTTTGAAAAACAACCCTCTACAACCACCCTCTGTCAAGAAGCCAATTTTGTATCCATTTAGCTACCTCATCCTGGATCCCATGAGATTTAACCTTATGCAATGACCTACCATGCAGTACCTTGTCAAAGGCAGAGATAGAGAGAAAATCGGAGAGAGAGCGAGCGAGCGAGAGGCACACAGAGAGAGCGAGCGAGCGAGAGGCACACAGAGAGAGCGAGCGAGCGAGAGGCACACAGAGAGAGCGAGCGAGCGAGAGGCACACAGAGCGAGCGAGCGAGAGGCACACAGAGCGAGCGAGCGAGAGGCACACAGAGCGAGCGAGCGAGAGGCACACAGAGAGAGCGAGCGAGAGGCACACAGAGCGAGCGAGCGAGAGGCACACAGAGCGAGCGAGCGAGAGGCACACAGAGAGAGCGAGCGAGCGAGAGGCACACAGAGAGAGCGAGCGAGCGAGAGGCACACAGAGAGAGCGAGCGAGCGAGAGGCACACAGAGAGAGCGAGCGAGCGAGAGGCACACAGAGAGAGCGAGCGAGCGAGAGGCACACAGAGAGAGCGAGCGAGCGAGAGGCACACAGAGAGAGCGAGCGAGCGAGAGGCACACAGAGAGAGCGAGCGAGCGAGAGGCACACAGAGAGAGCGAGCGAGCGAGAGGCACACAGAGAGAGCGAGCGAGCGAGAGGCACACAGAGAGAGCGAGCGAGCGAGAGGCACACAGAGAGAGCGAGCGAGCGAGAGGCACACAGAGAGAGCGAGCGAGCGAGAGGCACACAGAGAGAGCGAGCGAGCGAGAGGCACACAGAGAGAGCGAGCGAGCGAGAGGCACACAGAGAGAGCGAGCGAGCGAGAGGCACACAGAGAGAGCGAGCGAGCGAGAGGCACACAGAGAGAGCGAGCGAGCGAGAGGCACACAGAGAGAGCGAGCGAGCGAGAGGCACACAGAGAGAGCGAGCGAGCGAGAGGCACACAGAGAGAGCGAGCGAGCGAGAGGCACAGAGAGAGAGCGAGCGAGCGAGAGGCACACAGAGAGAGCGAGCGAGCGAGAGGCACAGAGAGAGAGCAAGCGAGCTGCAGAAAGATAGAAAAGAAATGAGCTACTATAAGATTGGCAGACTCTGCTCGGGTTTCTGTTTCATCAACTTAGATACAGAATTTGTTTTATCGACGGGCAGCAAGTTTACTAGTGATTGTAATGAGGTGTTTTAAATACTTTGTAGTTTTAAAGGTACATGTAATAGCATTAATTAATCCATACATATAAATATATCTTCTATACATTTTCAGAAGTTAAAGAAACTTTGATGCACAGTGACAGAGCGCCTCTTTGACACCAAGCATACGTTAGATACATTCCTTTAAAACACCCAACTGTTGGTATCACAGGCCATAAAGGACATTTAATTGCCACGTCAGAGACCTTATCACTGATACAAGAGTGAGTTTTAATGAAGCTGTCTTAAGAAACAAGAGCAGGAGTTGGCCATCTAGCCCTTCCAACCTGTCTTCCTAATCAAAACAGAGTCAGAAAAATATTAATGTCTTAGCTAATGAAAAAGTTATGTTAGTTATGGTAGAGTGAGCGACAGAGACCGAGAGTGAGCGACAGAGACCGAGCGACAGAGACCGAGAGTGAGCGACAGCGACCGAGCGACAGAGACCGAGAGTGAGCGACAGCGACCGAGCGACAGAGACCGAGAGTGAGCGACAGCGACCGAGCGACAGAGACCGAGAGTGAGCGACGGTGACCGAGCGACAGAGACCGAGAGTGAGCGACGGTGACCGAGCGACAGAGACCGAGAGTGAGCGACAGTGACCGAGCGACAGAGACCGAGAGTCAGCGACAGTGACCGAGCGACAGAGACCGAGAGTGAGCGACAGTGACCGAGCGACAGAGACCGAGAGTGAGCGACAGTGACCGAGCGACAGAGACCGAGAGTGAGCGACAGTGACCGAGCGACAGAGACCGAGAGTGAGCGACAGAGACCGAGGGTGAGCGACAGAGACCGAGGGTGAGCGACAGAGACCGAGGGTGAGCGACAGAGACCGAGGGTGAGCGACAGAGACCGAGGGTGAGCGACAGAGACCGAGGGTGAGCGACAGAGACCGAGGGTGAGCGACAGAGACCGAGGGTGAGCGACAGAGACCGAGGGTGAGCGACAGAGACCGAGGGTGAGCGACAGAGACCGAGGGTGAGCGACAGAGACCGAGGGTGAGCGACAGAGACCGAGGGTGAGCGACAGTGACCGAGAGTGAGCGACAGTGACCGAGAGTGAGCGACCGAGACCGAGCGACAGTGACCGAGAGTGAGCGACAGAGACCGAGAGTGAGCGACAGAGACCGAGAGTGAGCGACAGAGACCGAGAGTGAGCGACAGAGACCGAGAGTGAGCGACAGAGACCGAGAGTGAGCGACAGAGACCGAGAGTGAGCGACAGAGACCGAGAGTGAGCGACAGAGACCGAGAGTGAGCGACAGAGACCGAGAGTGAGCGACAGAGACCGAGAGTGAGCGACAGAGACCGAGAGTGAGCGACAGAGACCGAGAGTGAGCGACAGAGACCGAGCGACAGTGACCGAGCGACAGAGACCGAGAGTGAGCGACAGAGACCGAGCGACAGAGACCGAGAGTGAGCGACAGTGACCGAGAGTGAGTGACAGAGACCGAGAGTGAGCGACAGAGACCGAGAGTGAGCGACAGAGACCGAGAGTGAGCGACAGAGACCGAGAGTGAGCGACAGAGACCGAGAGTGAGCGACAGAGACCGAGAGTGAGCGACAGTGACCGAGAGTGAGTGACAGAGACCGAGAGTGAGCGACAGAGACCGAGAGTGAGCGACAGAGACCGAGAGTGAGCGACAGAGACCGAGCGACAGTGACCGAGAGTGAGCGACAGAGACCGAGAGTGAGCGACAGAGACCGAGAGTGAGCGACAGAGACCGAGAGTGAGCGACAGAGACCGAGAGTGAGCGACAGAGACCGAGAGTGAGCGACAGAGACCGAGAGTGAGCGACAGAGACCGAGAGTGAGCGACAGAGACCGAGCGACAGAGACCGAGAGTGAGCGACAGTGACCGAGAGTGAGCGACAGAGACCGAGAGTGAGCGACAGAGACCGAGAGTGAGCGACAGAGACCGAGAGTGAGCGACAGAGACCGAGAGTGAGCGACAGAGACCGAGAGTGAGCGACAGAGACCGAGAGTGAGCGACAGAGACCGAGAGTGAGCGACAGTGACCGAGAGTGAGCGACAGTGACCGAGCGACAGAGACCGAGAGTGAGCGACAGTGACCGAGAGTGAGCGACAGTGACCGAGCGACAGAGACCGAGAGTGAGCGACAGTGACCGAGCGACAGAGACCGAGAGTGAGCGACAGAGACCGAGCGACAGAGACCGAGAGTGAGCGACAGTGACCGAGCGACAGAGACCGAGAGTGAGCGACAGTGACCGAGCGACAGAGACCGAGAGTGAGCGACAGTGACCGAGCGACAGAGACCGAGAGTGAGCGACAGTGACCGAGCGACAGAGACCGAGAGTGAGCGACAGTGACCGAGAGTGAGCGACAGTGACCGAGCGACAGAGACCGAGAGTGAGCGACAGAGACCGAGAGTGAGCGACAGAGACCGAGCGACAGAGACCGAGAGTGAGCGACAGTGACCGAGAGTGAGCGACAGTGACCGAGAGTGAGCGACAGAGACCGAGAGTGAGCGACAGAGACCGAGAGTGAGCGACAGAGACCGAGAGTGAGCGACAGTGACCGAGCGACAGAGACCGAGAGTGAGCGACAGAGACCGAGAGTGAGCGACAGAGACCGAGAGTGAGCGACAGAGACCGAGAGTGAGCGACAGAGACCGAGAGTGAGCGACAGAGACCGAGAGTGAGCGACAGTGACCGAGTGACAGAGACCGAGAGTGAGCGACAGTGACCGAGCGACAGAGACCGAGAGTGAGCGACAGAGACCTAGAGTGAGCGACAGAGACCGAGAGTGAGCGACAGTGACCGAGTGACAGAGACCGAGAGTGAGCGACAGTGACCGAGCGACAGAGACCGAGAGTGAGCGACAGAGACCTAGAGTGAGCGACAGAGACCGAGAGTGAGCGACAGAGACCGAGAGTGAGCGACAGAGACCGAGAGTGAGCGACAGTGACCGAGCGACAGAGACCGAGAGTGAGCGACAGAGACCGAGAGTGAGCGACAGAGACCGAGAGTGAGCGACAGTGACCGAGCGACAGAGACCGAGAGTGAGCGACAGTGACCGAGCGACAGAGACCGAGAGTGAGCGACAGAGACCGAGCGACAGAGACCGAGAGTGAGCGACAGTGACCGAGCGACAGTGACCGAGAGTGAGCGACAGAGACCGAGAGTGAGCGACAGAGACCGAGAGTGAGCGACAGAGACCGAGAGTGAGCGACAGTGACCGAGAGTGAGCGACAGTGACCGAGAGTGAGCGACAGTGACCGAGAGTGAGCGACAGAGACCGAGAGTGAGCGACAGAGACCGAGAGTGAGCGACAGAGACCGAGAGTGAGCGACAGAGACCGAGAGTGAGCGACAGAGACCGAGAGTGAGCGACAGAGACCGAGAGTGAGCGACAGTGACCGAGCGACAGAGACCGAGAGTGAGCGACAGTGACCGAGAGTGAGCGACAGAGACCGAGAGTGAGCGTGAAGGTGAGGGGGTGCGCGAAGGTGAGTGAAGGAGACTCTAAGCACAGTATGGTTTGTCTGTAGCACAAGAACAATACTTTTCACTGGATCCCAATGCAGTAACATAGACAATAATAAATCAAGACACAGTGCTTACCTGCCTCGGGTGCCCAGGTTTACAGGGCGTTCTGTAAATGGCAGAGAGGGGCTCCAGGATCTCCGTTCCACCCATATTAGCATCCACACTCTTCAGATGCTTCAGTGCCTTCTTCATCGACTTCTGGTTGTACTCAACACTCTCACTGCACGACAGAGAGGCAGAGGGAGACAGAAAGACAGGAGGGAGACGGAAAGACAGGCAGCGAGAGGGAGAGGCAGCGAGAGGGAGAGGCAGCCAGAGACAGACAGACAGAGACAGACAGACAGAGAGAGACAGACAGAGAGAGACAGACAGAGAGAGACAGACAGAGAGAGACAGACAGAGAGAGACAGACAGAGAGAGACAGACAGAGAGAGACAGACAGAGAGAGACAGACAGAGAGATAGAGATAGAGAGCGAGAGAGAGGCAATAATGAGAGTCACTGAATAAATAGTGGCCGGAATTTTCTCACTGGTATCTTATATATGACTGTGTACAGTTGTGATGTGGGTATGCCGGCGTTGGACTGGCGTAAACACAGTAAAAAGTCTGACAACACCAGGTTTTAGTCCAACCGATTTATTTGATAATATACTCACAAGCTTTCGAGGTTAGTCCCTTCGTCAGGTGAATGGAGAGTTTAACTGTGATCAGCGCTCCTTCCACTCACATTATCAGCCACTTCAGGTCTTGAACAGCAGGTTAGGTGTAAGGATTCGCATTCTAATCAGTAATCTCTAAACTGTCTGTGCTTTATATGCTCTGTCTGAGGCCAGAACTCTCCATTCACCTGACGAAGGGACTAACCCCGAAAGCTTGTGAGAATATTATCAAATAAATAGGTTGGACTAAAACCTGGTGTTGTCAGACTTTTTACTGTGTGTACAGTTGCACAGACAGTAATCCTTACCCTGCTGAATAAACAGTGACTGTGTAATCCTTACACAGAACAAAGAAAAGTACAGCACAGGAACAGGCCCTTCGGCCCTCCAGGCCTCAGCCGATTATGATGCCCGACTGAAGTAAAACCGTACGCACTTCTGGAGTCCGTATCCTTCCATTCCCATCCTATTCATGTGTTTGTCTAGACGCCCCTTAAATGCTGCTCTCGTACCTGCCCCCATCACCTCCCTGGGCGGTGCGTTTCCAGACATTCACCACCCTCTTTGTGAAAAAACGTGCCTTGCACATCTCCTCTAAACTTTTCCCCCACACACCTACGTCTCCTAGCATTTGACTTTCCCACCTGAGGAAAGAGCCTCTGACTGTCCACTCTATCCATGCCTCTCAATCTTATAAACCTCTATCAGGTCGCCCCTCAAACCTCTTGTTGCTCCAGTCAGAACAAAGCGGGTTTCTCCAACCTCTCCTCATCGCTCATGCCCTCCAGACCAGGCAACATCCTGGTCAACCTCTCCCGTACCCTCTCCAAAGCCTCCACATCCTTCTGGTCGTGTGGCGACCAGAATTGTACACAATATTCTAAATGAGGCCTCACCAAGGCTCTGTACAGCTGCAGCATGACCTGCCAATTTTTAAATTTAGCTTATGAAATTTAACTGGTCGGCGCAACATCGTGGGCCGAAGGGCCTGTTCTGCGCTGTAATGTTCTATGTTCTATGTTCTATGAAGAGAGGCTGAATAGACTGGGTCTGTACTCGGAGTTTAGAAGGATGAGGGGGGATCTTATAGAGACGTATAAGATAATGAAGGGGATGGATAGGGTAGAGGTAGAGAGATTCTTCCCGCTTAGAAAGGACAGCAGGACTAGAGGGCACAACCTCAAGATAAGGGGGGGTGCAGTTTAGAATGGAGTTGAGGAGGAACTTCTTCACTCAAAGGGTGGTGAATCTCTGGAATTCTCTGCCCGTTGAAGTGGTGGAGGCTGCCTCGCTAAATATATTTAAGACGCGGGTAGATAGGTTTCTGATAGACAGGGGAATTAAAGGTTATGGGGAGAAAGCGGGAAAGTGGAACTGATCCACTTCAGATCAGCCATGATCTTATTGAATGGCGGGGCAGGCTCGAAGGGCTAGATGGCCTACTCCTGCTCCTATTTCTTATGTTCTTAAACGTAATGCCCCAACCGATGAAGACAAGCATGTGTTTGCCTTCTTGACTATCTTATCCACTTTTAGTGATCGGTGAACGTGTACGCCCAGCTCTCTCTGCCTGTCAGTACTCCTTAAGGTTCTACCACTTACTGTATAATTCCTACTTGAACAGGACCTTCCAAAATGCACTATCTCACACTTGTCTGAACTAAACTCCATCTGCCAATTCTCCGCACAGGTCTCCAAATGATCTATATCTTGTTGTATTCTCTGACAATCCTCTTCACTATCCGCAACTCCACCAATCTTTGTGTCATCTGCGTACTTACGAAGCAGACCAGCGACAGTTCCCTCCAAATCATTTGTATATACTACGAGCAACAAAGGTCCCAGCACTGATCCCGGTGCAACACCGCCAGCAAGAAGTCTCACAACACCAGGTTAAAGTCCAACAGGTTTATTTGATAGTAAACGCCACTAGCTTTCGGAACGCTGTTTCTTCGTCAAGGTGAGGGGAAACCTGTTGGGCTTTAACCTGGTGTTGTGAGACTTCTTACTGTGTTTACCCCAGTCCAACGCCGGCATCTCCACATCATGAGCACCGCTAGTCACAGCCTTCCATTCATAGAGTCATAGAGGTTTACAGCATGGAAACAGGCCCTTCGGCCCAACTTGTCCATGCCGCCCTTCTATTTTAAAACCCCTAAACTAATCCCAATTGCCCGCATTTGGCCCATATCCCTCTATACCCATCTTATCCATTGTAACTGTCTAAACGCTTTTTAAAAAGACAAAATTGTACCCGCCTCTACTACTACCTCTGGCAGCTTGTTCCAGACACTCACCATCCTCAGAGTGAAAAAATTGCCCCTCTGGACACTTTTGTATCTCTCCCCTCTCACCTTAAACCTGTGCCCTCTAGTTTTAGACTCCCCTACCTTTGGGAAAAGATATTGACTATCTAGCTGATCTGTGCCACTCATTATTTTATAGATCTCTGTAAGATCACCCCTCAGCCTCCTACGCTCCAGAGGAAAAAGTCCCAGTCTATCCAGTCTCTCCTTATAACCCAATCCATCAAGTCCCGGTAGCATCCTAGTAAATCTCTTCTGCACTCTTTCTAGTTTAATAATATCCTTTCTATAATAGGGTGACCAGAACTGTACACAGTATTCCAAGTGTGGCCTTACTAATGTCTTGTACAACTTCAACAAGACGTCCCAACTCCTGTATTCAATGTTCTGACGGATGAAACCAAGCATGCCGAATGCCTTCTTCACCACTCTGTCCACCTATGACTCCACTTTCAAGGAGCTATGATCCTGTACCCCTAGATCTCTTTGTTCTGTAACTCTCCCCAGCGCCCTACCTTTAACTGAGTAAGTCCTGCCCTGGTTCAATCGACCAAAATGCATCACCTTGCATTTGTCTAAATTAAACTCCATCTGCCATTTGTCAGCCCACTGGTCCAATTTATCAAAATCCTGTTGCAATCGGAGATAACTTTCCTCACTGTCCACTATGCCACCAATCTTGGTGTCATCTACAAACTTACTAACCATGCCTCCTATATTCTCATCCAAATCATTAATATAAATGACAAGTAACAGTGGGCCCAACACTGATCCCTGAGGCACATCGCTGGTCACAGGCCTCCAGTTTGAAAAACAACCCTCTACCACCACCCTCTGGCTTCTGTCAAGAAGCCAATTTTGTATCCATTTAGATACCTCACCCGGGATCCCGTGCTACAACCTACCACGCCGTACCTTGTCAAAGGCCTTGCTAAAGTCCACGTAGACCAACATCAACTGCATTCAGAAAAGTGCCCCTCAACTTCCACCCTCTGCCTTCTATGCCCAAGCCAGTTCTGCATCCAACCTGCCAGCTCTCCTCTGATCCCGTGTGACTTCACCTTTCATACCAGTCCATCATGCAAGCATCTTGTCAAAGACTTTACTGAAGTGCATGTATACAACACGCTTAGGATTATAATCGCTGGAGTTTAGAAGAATGAGCGGGGATCTCATAGAAACTTATAACATTCTAACAGGGTTAGACAGGGTAGGTAGATTCAGAAAGAACGTTCCCGATGGTGGGGGGGGTCCAGACCTAGGGGTCATAGTTTGAGGATGAGGGGTAAATATTTCAGTAATGAGGTGAGGAGAAATTTCTTCACCCAGAGAGTGGTGAATGTGTGGAATTCACTCCCACAGAAAGAAATTGAGGCCAAAACATTGTTTGATTTCAACAAGAAATTGGATATAGCTCTTGGGGCTAAAGGGATTGAGGGGATCAGGATATTGAATTGGATGATCAGCCATGATCAAAATGAATGGCGGAGCAGGCTCGAAGGGCTGAATGGCCTACTCCTGCTTCTAGTTTTCGTTTTCTTTGCAAAGGCGTGAGGTGATACTGTTTGGAAGAGTAATTTAACAAGAAAGTACTCAATGAATGGTAGGACACCAGGACATTCAGTGGAACAACATAGAACATAGAACATTACAGCGCGGAACAGGCCCTTCGGCCCACAATGTTGCGCCGACCAGTCTTATTTTTAAAAAAAAACATTGACCCACTAATCTAAACCAATCCCTTTTCGTCCATAAACCTATCCACCAATCTCTTAAACGCCCCCAAACTAGGCGCATTTACAACTGCAGCAGGCAGGGCATTCCAGTCCCTCACCACCCTCTGGGTAAAGAACCTACCCCTGACATCTGTCCTATAACTACCCCCCCTTAACAAGGGGACCTTAACGTGTTTGTCCGTAGATCTCTGAAGACAGAAGGACATGTTCGGGGTGGTGAAGAAGGCACGTGGGGCGCTTGCCTTTATCGGTCGAAGCACGGATCACGAAAGCAGAGAGGTCACGATGGAGTTGTACAGAACATTGGTGAGGCCACGGCTGGAGAACTGTGTGCAGTTCTGGTCAACACATTATAGGAAGGATGTGAATGCACAGGAGGGATTGCAGAGGAGACTCACCAGGATGCTACCTGGGATGGAATATTTAAGTTTCGAAGAGAGGTTGGATAGGGTTGGTTGTTTTCGTTGGAGATGAGAAGACTGAGGGGGGCGGGGGGACCTGATTGAGGTGTTCAAGACTGGGAGGGGCGTGGACAGGGTGGGATAGGGAGCATCTGTTCCCCTTACCACCAGGGACCCGCGTTCGATTCCCGGGCTCGGGTCACTGTCTGTGTGGAGTTTGCACATTCTCCCCGTGTCTGCGTGGGTTTCCTCCGGGGTGCTCCGGTTTCCTCCCACAGTCCAAAAATGCGCGGGTTAGGTTGATTGGCCGTGCTAAATTGTTCTTTAATGTTAGGAGGATTAGTGGGGTAAATATGTTGGGGTTACGTGGATAGGGCCTGGGTGAGATTGTGGTTGGTGCAGGCTCGATGGGCTGAATGGCCTCCTCCTGCACTGTAGGGATTCTATGATTAGTTGAAGGGTTAGTTACGAGGGGACACCGGTTCCAGGTGAGGGGTGGGAAGTTTAGGGGGGATGTGAGGATAAACTTTTTTACCCAGAGGGTGGTGACGGTCTGGCATGCGCTGCCTGGGAGGACGGTGGGGGCGGGATGCCTCACATCCTTTAGAAAGTACTTGGCACGTCATCACATTTATGGGTCAACTGATGGCAGGTGGGATTAGGTGGGAGGTCGGGTGTTTCTGATGCACCATAGAAACATAGAGAAGTACGCCACAGTACAGACCCTTCGGCCCTCAATGTTGTTCCGAGCTATGTCCAATCCAGAGATCAAGCCATCCCACTCCCTACCATTCTGGAGTGCTCCATGTGCCTATCCAATAACCACTTGAAAGTTCCTAAAGTGTCCGACTCCACTATCACAGCAGGCAGTGCATTCCACACCCCAACCACTCTCTGAGTGAAGAGTCTACCTCGGACACCCCTCCTATATCTCCCACCACGAACCTTATGGTTGAGGAAAATCCAAAGGCATTTTACTCTTATATGAGGAACAAGAGAGTGGTTAGAGGGAAAATAGGTCCTCTTAGGGACAAAGGAGGCGAACTATGCATTGAGTCTGAGGGAATGGGGGAGATCCTGAATGAATACTTTGCGTCGGTATTCACGAAGGAGAGGGGCTTGGTGTCTTGTAATGTCTTGGAGGGAGCTGTAGATCAGTTGAAGGAGATATCCATTATGAGGGAGGAAGTGTTAGGGTTTTTAGGTAGCATAAAAACTGATAAAGTTCCGGGGCCTGATGGTATTTATCCCAGGCTGCTTAGGGAGGTGAAAGATGAAATTGCTGGGCCTCTGTCGCAAATCTTTGTCTCTTCTTTGGACACAGGTGAGGTCCCAGAGGACTGGAGGGTAGCCAATGTGGTACCGCTGTTTAAAAAGGGCAGTAGGTATGACCCTGGTAATTATAGGCCAGTGAGTTTGACATCGGTGGTAGGAAAGTTGTTGGAGAAAATTGTTAGGCATAGGATGTATAAGTATTTGGAGCGTTGCGATCTTATTAGGGATACGCAACATGGCTTTGTTCAGGGGAGGTCTTGCCTTACGAATCTGGTAGAATTTTTTGAGGAGGTGACAAAAACGGTTGACGAAGGACAAGCCGTTGATGTCATCTATATGGATTTCAGTAAGGCGTTTGACAAAGTCCCTCACGGTAGGCTGGTAGAAAAGATTAAGGCACATGGGATACAGGGACAGGTATCTAGGTGGATTGCAAACTGGCTAGGCAACAGGAGACAGAGAGTAGTGGTGGAAGGGTCCTTTTCAAGCTGGAGGTCTGTCACCAGTGGTGTGCCGCAGGGCTCAGTGCTGGGACCTCTTCTCTTTGTGATATATATAAACGACTTGGAAGAGGGTGTATGTGGTGTGATCAGCAAATTTGCAGATGACACCAAGATGGCAGGATTGGCGGATAGTGAGGAAGATTGTCAGGTGACACAGCAGGATATAGATAGGCTAGTATGCTGGGCAGATAGATGACAGATGGCATTTAGTCCTGACAAATGCGAGGTGATGCATTTTGGAAGGAATAATACAAGGAGGAGTTACATGATAAAAGGTAGGCCAATTAAGAGTATAGAAATGCAGAGGGACCTGGGAGTGCAAGTGCACAAGTCTCTGAAGGTGGCAACCCAGGTGGAGAAGGTTGCGAAGAAAGCTTATGGAATGCTAGCCTTTATAGGAAGGGGTATAGAGTATAAGAGCTGTCGTCTAATGCTTCAGTTGCACAGAACGTTGGTTAGGCCGCATTTGGAGCACTGCGTCCAGTTCTGGTCACCTTACTACCGGAAGGACGTGGAGACCCTGGAGAGAGTGCAGAGGAGGTTTACCAGGATGCTGCCTGGTATGGAAGGACTGGGGTATGAGGAAAGATTGAGTAAACTGGGGCTTTTCTCCCTAGAAAGACGGAGATTAAGGGGGCGTCTGATAGAGGTGTATAAAATAATGAAAGGTATAGATAGAGTCAACAGTAGCAGGCTTTTTCCTAGATTGGAGACAAATATCACAAGGGGTCACGAGCTAAGGGTGAGGGGGGAGAAGTATAATTTGGATACTAGAGGGAGGTTTCTCACACAGAGGGTCGTGGGGTATGGAATGCGCTACCAAGTAAGGTGGTGGAGGCAGGCACGCTGGACTTGTTTAAGGTTTACTTAGATAGGCACATGAGTGACACAGGGATGGAGGGTTATAGGCGACGGTTTTAAAAAGGGTCAGAACCTCGGGACAATACTGGGAATGTAATACATGTTAATGTTTTGTCTCTTTTAATCCGTAGGTGTGTCGGTCCACCTTGTTGTCAAACGAGGGGTATGCACACGGTGGGTCGTGCGTGGGCTGCTCTTGGATGTTTCGAGAGTGGCCTAGCACTTTGCGTCGTGTTGTGTGCTTAAACCTGGACCAGCGGATGGGCACCACAACAGCTCAGTGACTATCACTGTTTGCTGTGCAGATACATGGATTTGGGCCAGTGTCTGTGGGAGTTTGCGCATTCTCCCTGTGGTTGCGTGGGTTTCCTCCGGGTGCTCCGGTTTCCTCCCACACCCCAAAGATGTGCTTTTAGGCTGATTGGTGTACCAAATTGACCCTACACTATTCTCCCCTGAATCTGGTTACAATTAGCATACACACGGGGCAAGGTAGGTGTAGGAAAATGCTTTGTTAAGATGGCGGCGCGGGCTCGTTGGGCCGAAGGGCCTGTTTCCCGTGCTGGGTTGTTCTTTGTTATGCCCCCTAGTAGCAGCTACATCCACCTGAGGAAATAGTCTCTGCACGTCCACTCTATCAATCCCTCTCATCATCTTATTAAGTCTCTATTAAGAGACTTCAGACTTCTATTAAGAGACTCTATTAAGAGACTTCTCATCTCTATTAAGTCGCCTCTCATCCTCCTCCGCTCTAAAGAGAAAAGCCCCAACTCCCTCAACCTTTCCACGTAAGACCTACCCTCCAAACCAGACAGCATCCTGGTAAATCTCCCCGCACTCTCTGTTTCATAAGAACATAAGAACATAAGAAATAGGAGCAGGAGTAGGCCATCCAGCCCTTCGAGCCTGCCCCGCCATTCAATAAGATCATGGCTGATCTGTCGCTGCTCAGTTCCACTTTCCCGCCCTCTCCCCATAACCCTTAATCCCCTCTCCTATCAAAAACCCATCAACCCGCGTCTTAAAAATATTTAGCGAGGCAGCCTCCACCACTTCAACGGGCAGAGAATTCCAGAGATTCACCACCCTTTGAGTGAAGAAGTTCCTCCTCAACTCCGTTCTAAACCACCCCCCTTTTATCTTGAGGCTGTGCCCCCTAGTCCTATTGTCTTTTTTGAGCGGGAAGAGTCTTTCCACCTCTATCCTATCCATCCCATTCATCATCTTATACGTCTCAATGAGATCTCCCCTCATTCTTCTAAACTCTAACGAGTACAAGCCCAGTTTATTCAGCCTCTCCTCATAGCTCAACCTTCTTGTAGTGAGGTGACCAGAACTGAACACAATATTCCAAATGTGGTCTCACCAAGGTCCGGTATAGTTGCCGCATAACCCCACGGCTCTTAAACTCAAACCCTCTGTTAATAAACGCTTATACACTATACGTCTTCTTCACGGCTCTATCCGCTTGAGTGGCAACCTTCAGGGATCTGTGGACGTGAACCCCAAGATCTCTCCGTTCCTCTCAGCAGTGCGGACTTGATGGGCCAAAGGTCTCTTCTATGCAGTTTGGTTTTTGAAGCCTCTCTCTCTGTCTGATGGTCAACTTTGAGCCCAGGCCGCAAAGGGTGAAAGGTCACGTCCAGGGAGGGTAACTGCACCCTGTGCTAAAGTCAAGTTGCGCGCCTGCCCTGATTTCCTTTCTTAAATAGCCACTTACGGGAAGAAAGACTCGAACGTGCTCCCGAATCCATAAATGTTGAAGTAACATCCCATGGGAAGGCTCTTCAGGAGCAGCAGAAGGGTATCCTGTAGGAGGAAAGTTCCGGTTAATCAGTGCTTCTCGTCAAAGTTCCTGGACCTCCACAGGGATCCAGTGCATTTCACCTTGTCACTCAATGAGGGTTTATTTATTTATTTAACTTACTAGTGTCATAAGTAGGCTTATTTGTTACTGTGTAAGTTACAGTAAGAAGTTACGGTGAAAATCCCCTAGAATTTAGCATGGCCAATCCACCTAACCTGCACATCTTTGGACACTAAGGGACAATTTAGCATGGCCAATCCACCTAACCTGCACATCTTTGGACACTAAGGGACAATTTAGCATGGCCAATCCACCTAACCTGCACATCTTTGGACACTAAGGGGCAATTTAGCATGGCCAATCCACCTAACCTGCACATCTTTGGACACTAAGGGGCAATTTAGCATGGCCAATCCACCTAACCCGCACATCTTTGGACACTAAGGGGCAATTTAGCACGGCCAATCCACCTAACCCGCACATCTTTGGACACTAAGGGACAATTTAGCATGGCCAATCCACCTAACCTGCACATCTTTGGACTGTGGGAGGGAACCAGAGCACCCGGAGGAAACCCACGCAGACACGGGGAGAATGTGCAAACTCCACACAGGCAGTGACCCGAGCCGGGAATCGAACCCAGGACCCTGGAGCTGTGAAGCAGCAGTGCTAACCGCTGTGCCACCGTGCCGTGCTCTCTACGAACAGTCTGCTTTGCCTGTATAGTCCACAAGAAACAATACCTTTCACTGTATCCCAGTACATGTGACAATAATACATCAAATCAATTCAAATATCTGAATTACCTGACTGGCTCCCCACCCCCCCGCCCCCCCCGAATCCTCCCCGCACCCCGCCCCGCCCCCCCAATCTCACGTTGATTGATTACCTTGGCACTTTGGATGCGAGTGGGCCCCTCACAGCTGTCAGACATCGCGCAGCCCATGCTTCCAGAACGGTCCATGAGGAAGATGAACTCGCCGCAGGTAGCCTGGGAAGGTGTCTCAGGAAAGTGGGGATAGATGTTGACCATGACAGCCGGGTCTCCCATCAGGGTCCCTGGGTAAAAGACGGAACAGGAGCAGAGCTGAAGAATCTCGGTCTGCCCAACTCCCGCACAAGCCTCTCCCCAACCCAACCGCGCCCCCCAACAACCCCCCCCAACCACACCCCCTCCAATCCCCCCAACCCCAACCCCCCCACCCCCCTCCAATCCCCCCAACCCCAACCCCCCCACCCCCTTCCAATCCCCCCAACCCCAACCCCCCCCACCCCCTTCCAATCCCCCCAACCCCAACCCCCCCCACCCCCTTCCAATCCCCCCAACCCCAACCCCCCCCACCCCCCTCCAATCCCCCCAACTCCCCCAACAATCCCCCCCAACCCCCCTCAAACCCAACTGCCCACCCCCCCCCCCCAACCGCCCACCCCTTATCAGCAAGTGCAGCCCTTGGTAATTACATGGTTATTTGCCTGGTTACAGACTGGTGATGGTTATTGGAGCAACTTCCAATAGAATCTTAGAATCCCTGCAGTGCAGAAGGAGGCCACTTCACCCATCAAGGCTGCACATTCTCCCCATGTCTGCATGGGTTTCCTCCAGGTGCTCCAGTTTCTTCCCATAGTCTAAGAAATGTGCAGGTTAGGTGGATTGGCTGTGCTAAATTGTCCCTTAGTGTCCAAAGATGTGCAGGTTAGTTGGATTGGCCATGCTAAATTGTCCCTTAGTGTCCAAAGATGTGCAGGTTAGGTGGATTGGCCATGCTAAACTGTCCCTTAGTGTCCAAAGATGTGCAGGTTAGGTGGATTGGCCATGCTAAATTGTCCCCTAGTGTCCAAAGATGTGTAGGTTAGGTGGATTGGCCATGCTAAATTGTCCCTTAGTGTCCAAAGATGTGCAGGTTAGGTGGATTGGCCATGCTAAACTGTCCCTTAGTGTCCAAAGATGTGCAGGTTAGGTGGATTGGCCATGCTAAATTGTCCCCTAGTCTCCAAAGATGTGCAGGTTAGGTGGATTGGACATGCTAAATTGCACCTCTTTTGAACACTGAAGGACATTTCTGCATAGCCAATCCACCTAACCTGCCTGTGAGGCAGCCATGTGAACGACTGTGCCATCGAGCTGCATCCGTGGCAGCTGGCGTTGGGGAAATGAGTTTGTGTCTCCATTGAGGTGGATGGAGGATAAACATGAAGATCAAGGAGAAACATCTCTATCTTGGGAATGGTGATCATAATTCTATCTCCTTCCCAATTGCATTGGAACGAGATAGGATCAGGCAGGCTAGGAAGGTGTTTGTCTGGAGTAAGGGGAAATATGAAGACGTCAGGAAGTTAATTGGACAAATAAACTGGAAGGAGGCATTCTTGGGGAAAAGTACTGAAGGAAGGTGGCGGATATTCAAGGAATGTTTGTCTGGAGCCCTGCAATGACAACGTTCCGATGAGACAAGGAGGTTTTGGTAGGTCGCGGGAACCGTGGTGCACGAAGGCTGTGGTGAACCTAGTCAGGAAGAAAAGGAAGGTGTACAAAAGGTTCAGGGATCTAGGAGATGTTAAGGATCTAGAGGAGTATAAGGATTGTAGAAAGGAGCTTAAAAGGGAAATTAGGAGTGCCAGAAGGGGTCATGAGAAGGCCTTGGCGGGTAAGATTAAGGAGAATCCCAAGGCCTTCTACAAATATGTGAAAAGTAAAAGGATGAGAAGAGAAGGGATAGCACCGATAAAAGGTGAAGGGGGAAAGGTCTGTGTGGAGCCAGAAGAAATGGCAGAGGTGCTTAATGAGTACTTTGCCTCAGTATTCACGGTGGAAACTGATCTGGGAGATTTTGCTACAGGAATGCAGCAGATGGAAAAGATTGAGTATGTGGATATTAAGGAAGAGGATGTGTTAGAACTTTTGAATTCTATCAAGATAGGTAAGTCGCCAGGACCAGATGGGATGTACCCCAGGTTACTGTGGGAGGCGAGGGAAGTGATTGCAGAGCCCCTGGCGATGATCTTTGCGTCGTCGATGGAGACAGGAGAGGTTCCGGAGGATTGGAGGATTGCGGATGTGGTTCCTATTTTCAAGAAAGGGAACAGAGATAGCCCGGGAAATTACCGACCGGTGAGTCTGACCTCAGTGGTTGGTAAGCTGATGGAGAGGCTTCTGAGGGACAAGATTTATGAGCATTTGGAGAGGTTTAGCATGATCAGAAATAGTCAGCATGGTTTTGTCAAGGGCAGGTCGTGCCTTACGAGCCTAGTTGAGTTCTTCGAAAATGTGACTGAACACATTGATGAAGGAAGAGCAGTGGATGTGGTGTACATGGACTTCAGCAAAGCGTTTGATAAGGTCCCCCATGCAAGACTTCTTGAGAAGGAGAGAGGGCATGGGATCCAAGGGGCTTTGGCCTTGTGGATCCAGAACTGGCTTGCCTGCAGAAGGCAGAGAGTGGTTGTGGATGGGTCTTTTTCTGCATGGAGGTCAGCCACCAGTGGAGTGCCCCAGGGATCTGTTCTAGGACCCTTGCTGTTTGTCATTTTCATAAATGACCCAGACGAGGAAGTGGAGGGATAGGTTAGTAAGTTCGCCGATGACACGAAGGTCGGTGGTGTTGTGGATGGTCTGGAAGGATGTCAGAAGTTGCAGCAGGACATAAATAGGATGCAAGACTGGGCGGAGAAGTGGCAGATGGACTTCAACGTGGATAAGTGTGTAGTGGTCCATTTTGGCAGGACCAATGGGATGAACGAGTACACTATCAAGGGCAGGAGTCTTAGCAGTGTTGAAGAGCAGAAGGATCTTGGGGTCCGGGTCCACAGGACTCTTAAATCGGCCTTGCAGGTGGAGGATGTGGTCAAGAAGGTGTATGGTGTACTGGCCTTCATTAATCGAGGGATTGAGTTTAGGAGTCAGGAGGTAATGCTGCAACTTTATAAGTCCCTTGTCAGGCCTCATTTGGAGTACTGTGCGCAGTTCTGGTCGCCTCACTATAGGAAGGACGTAGAAGCTATTGAAAGGGTACAGAGGAGATTTACAAGGATGTTGCCTGGATTGGGAGGCATGCCTTATGAAGATAGGTTGAGAGAGCTGGGACTCTCCTCCCTGGAGAGACGAAGGTTGAGAGGCGACCTGGTAGAGGTTTATAAAATGTTGAGAGGAATAGATAGGGTGGATTCTCAGAGGCTATTTCCCCGGGTTGAAATGGTCGCTACGAGAGGACACAGGTTTAAGGTGCAGGGGAGCAAGTACAGAGGTGATGTTAGGGGTAAGTTTTTCACTCAGAGGGTGGTGAGTGAATGGAATCGGCTGCCGTCAGTGGTGGTGGAGGCGAACTCGCTGGGGTCTTTTAAAAGACTTCTGGATGAGTATATGGGATTTAATGGGATTGGGGATTATAGATAGGTCTATGGATTGGTAGGTGTTGATGTGATCGGTGCAACTTGTGGGCTGAAGGGCCTGTTTGTGCTGTAGTGTTCTATGTTCTATCATTCTTCCATCACGTACAGGCATTGCGATTAATGTCTGCACCCATTCAACATCAAGGCAACCAGTTCCGAACCCAACCTCTCCCTCTGACCAAATGCCAACCCACGCTGTCTCAATGCCCAACAACAGCACATCCTGTCCCTAACCCAAAGTCTGCCTCCAGCAAATACCTGCAACCAGTTCCTCTATCCCGCCCCATTCTTCCATCTGGCCCCAGTCCAATCCCATCACCAACCCGGCCTCTCTGTATAGCTCCAACGTAACAATAGAACCAAAGACACTGCGGATGTTAGAAGCTCCCTACAGAGCAGGAGGCCATTCAACTCATCGAGTCTGCACCAACTCTCTGATACAGCATCTTCAGCAGACCCACCCAACCTCAAAACTTACACATTTAGCATGGCCAATTCACCTAACCGGCACATCTTTGGACATTGAGGGGCAAATTAGCATGGCCAATCCACCTAACCTGTACATCTTTGGACACTAAGGGACAATTTAGCATGGCCAACCCACCTAACCTACACATCTTTGGACACTAAGGGACAATTTAGCATGGCCAATCCACCTAATCTGTACATCTTTGGACACTAAGGGACAATTTAGCATGGCCAGTCCACCTAACCTGCACATCTTTGGACACTAAGGGACAATTTAGCATGGCCAATCCACCTAACCTGCACACCTTTGGACACTAAGGGACAATTTAGCATGGCCAATCCACCTAACCTGCACATCTTTGGACACTAAGGGACAATTTAGCATGGCCAATCCACCTAACCTGCACACCTTTGGACACTAAGGGACAATTTAGCATGGCCAATCCACCCTAACCTGCACATCTTTGGACACTAAGGGACAATTTAGCATGGCCGATCCACCTAACCTGCATGTTTTCTTGGAGTCTGGGAGGAAACCAGCGCAGCCGGAAGAACTCTACGCAGACACGGGGAAAATGTGCAACCTCCACACAGTCCTCCCGAGGATGGAATTGGTCCCAGGTCCCTGGCGCTGTCAGGCAGCATGGTGCCATCGAGCAGGGCTAGCACCATCTACGGAGAAAGAAGCAGAGTTCACCTTTCGAGTCCGATATGTCTCTTCTTGGGAACTGGTTATATGTGAAGGTTCAGTTGGGTTCGAAATGGGAGCTTCCTCTCCACAGATGATGCACAATGTGTTGTGTTTATCCAGAATTTTGAGTTTGCATAGAATCACACCATGCAGAAGAGACCCTTCGGCCCATTGAGTCTGCATTCATACATTAGAAGCACATCATAGAAATCCTACAGTGCTGAAAGAGTCCACTTGGCCCATCAAGTCTGCACCGACCACAATCTCACCCAGGCCCTACCCCCATATCCCTACATATTTTACCCACTAATCCCTCTAACCTTCACATTTCAGGACACAACGGCACAATTTTAGCACAGCCAATCAGCCTAACCCGCACATCTTTCCGACTGTGGGAGGAAACCGGAGCACCCGGAGGAAACCCACGCAGACACGAGGAGAACGTGCGGACCCCACACAGACAGTGACCCGAGCCGGGAATCGAACCCGGGTCTCTGGGGTGGTGAAGCAGCAGCGCTAACCCACTGTGCTGCCCATGACATTCCCATTCACCAGCAGTCGGCCCATAGCCCTGGATGTTATGGCGTGCCAAGTACGCATCCAGGTACTTTTTTAAAGGATGTGACCAATCCTGCCTCCACCACTCTCCCAGGCAGCGCACTCCAGACCGTCACCAGCCTCTGGGTTAAAAAAGGTTTCTCCTCACGTTCCCCCCTGAAACCTCCTGCCCCTCGCTTTGAACCTGTGTCTTTAAAAACTTTCTCAGGATGGCACAGTGGCACAATGGTTAGCATTGCTGCCCACAGTGCCAGGGACCCGGGTTCAATTACCAGCTCGGGTCACTGTTTGTGTGGAGTTTGCTAGCTCTCCCCATGCCTCACAAAAGGTTGTTACAGAAGGTTAGGGGGCATGGAGTTGGGGGTAGGGTGTTAGCGTGGATAGAGGATTGGTTGTCTAATAGGAAGCAGAGAGTTGGTATCAATGGGTGCTATTCGGATTGGCGGTTGGTGACTAGCGGAGTGCCCCAGGGGTCGGTGCTGGGGCCTCAGCTATTTACCATTTATACAGATGATCTGGAGGAGGGGGCTGAGTGTAGGGTGACAAATTTGCTGATAACACGAAGATGAGTGGAAAAGCAAATTGTGTGGAGGGTGTGGAATGTCTGCAGAGGGATCTGGATAGGCTGAGCGAGTGGGCGACGACCTGGCAGATGGAGTATAATGTTAGCAAGTGTGAGGTTATCCACTTTGGCAGAAATAATAGTACTGGGGGATTACTATTTAAAGGGCGAAAATTGTGCGGAGGGTGTGGAGAGTCTGCAGAAGGATCTAGATAGGCTGGGCGAATGGGCCAGGAAATGGCAAATGGAATTTAATGTTGGCAAGTGTGAGGCGGTCCACTTTGGTAGGAATAATGGTAGGAAGGACTATTACTTACGGGGCGAAAAACTGCAGCAGGCGACGGTGCAGAGGGACCTCGGGGTCCTTGTGCATGAGTCGCAAAAACCCAGCTTGCAGGTGCAGCAGGTGGTCAGGAAGGTGAATGGGATGCTGGCCTTCATAGCGAGGGGGATTGAATATAAAAGTAGGGAGGTCTTGCTGCAGCTGTATAGGGCATTGGTGAGGCCGCAGCTGGAGTACTGTGTGCAGTTTTGGGCGCCGCACCTGCGCAAAGATATTTTGGCCTTGGAAGGAGTGCAGAGGAGGTTTACTAGGCTGATACCGGAGTTGAGGGGGTTGAGCTATGAGGAGAGGCTGAATAAACTAGGCTTGTACTCGTTAGAGTTTAGAAGAATGAGGGGAGATCTCATTGAGACGTATAAAATGATGAATGGGATGGATAGGATAGAGGTGGAGAGACTCTTCCCGCTCAGAAAGGACAGTAGGACTAGAGGGCACAGCCTCAAGATAAAGGGGGAGCGGTTTAGAACGGAGTTGAGGAGGAACTTCTTCACTCAAAGGGTGGTGAATCTCTGGAATTCTCTGCCTGTTGAAGTGGTGGAGGCTGCCTCGCTAAATATTTTTAAGACGCAGGTTGATGGGTTTTTGATAAGAGAGGGGATTAAGGGTTATGGGGAGAGGGCGGGAAAGTGGAACTGAGCCGCGACAGATCAGCCATGATCTTATTGAATGGCGGGGCAGGCTCGAAGGGCTAGATGGCCTACTCCTGCTCCTATTTCTTATGTTCTTATGTTCTTATGAAAAGCTGCAGCATGCTACGGTGCAGAGGGACCTGGGGGTCCTTGTGCATCAGTCGCAAAAACCCAGCCTACAGGTGCAGCAGGTGGTCAGGAAGGCGAATGGGATGCTGGCCTTCATAGCGAGGGGGATTGAATATAAAAGTAGGGAGGTCCTGCTGCAGCTGTATAGGGCATTGGTGAGGCCGCAGCTGGAGTACTGTGTGCAGTTTTGGGCGCCGCACCTGCGCAAAGGTATTTTGGCCTTGGAAGGAGTGCAGAGGAGGTTTACTAGGCTGATACCGGAGTTGAGGGGGTTGAGCTATGAGGAGAGGCTGAATAAACTAGTCTTGTACTCGTTAGAGTTTAGAAGAATGAGGGGAGATCTCATTGAGACGTATAAGATGATGAATGGGATGGATAGGATAGAGGTGGAGAGACTCTTCCCGCTCAAAATAGACAGTAGGACTAGGGGGCACAGCCTCAAGATAAAGGGGGAGCGGTTTAGAACGGAGTTGAGGAGGAACTTCTTCACTCAAAGGGTGGTGAATCTCTGGAATTCTCTGCCCGTTGAAGTGGTGGAGGCTGCCTCGCTAAATATTTTTAAGACGCGGGTTGATGGGTTTTTGATAGGAGAGGGGATTAAGGGTTATGGGGAGAGGGCGGGAAAGTGGAACTGAGCCGCGACAGATCAGCCATGATCTTATTGAATGGCGGGGCAGGCTCGAAGGGCTAGATGGCCTACTCCTGCTCCTATTTCTTACGTTATTATGTCTGCGCGGGTTTCCTCTGGGTGCTCCGGTTTCCTCCCACAGTCCGAAAGACGTGCGGATTAGGTGGATTGGCCGTGGTAAATTGTCCATTAGTGTCAGGGGGATTAGCTAGGGTAAATGCATGAGGTTATGGGAATAGGGTCTGGGTGGGATTGTGGTCAGTGCACACTCGATGGGCCGAATGGCCTCCTTCTGCGCGGAAGATTCTATGATTCTTCCATGGGGTGTGGGCTTCACTGGCTGGGCCAGCATTTATTGCCTACTCCTAGTTGTCTGTTGGAGGGCGGTTGCGGTGGTTCTGGAGTCACATGTAGGCCAGACCGGGTAAGGACGGCAGATTTCCTTCCCTAAAGGTACATTAGTGAACCAGATGGGTTTTTCAGACAATGGTTTCACCGTCATCAGTAGATTCTTAATTCCAGACATTCTTTATTGAATTTAAATTCCACCACCTGTCCATGGTGGGATTCGAACACAGGTCCCCGGATCAACGCCCTGGATTAAAGGCCCAGTGGAAATACCACTCGGCCAAACGCGTTCCCTTCAACTAAGGGGAACGGATGCTCCTTATCCACTCTGTCCATGTCCCTCATAATCTTGCACATCTCCCCCTCAGTCTTCTCTGCTTCACCGAAAACAACCCAAGGCTATCCAACCTCTCTTCATAACTTCAATGTTCCACTGTGGGCAAACAATTTCTAACCGTTTTGTGTACTGCAGAGCTGGGCCACGAGGTGGCGGATGGAGTTTAATGCAGAGAAGTGTGAGGTAATTCATTTCGGTAGGAATAACAGATGTGTCGAGTATAGGGCTAACGGGAGGACTTTGAATAGTGTGGAGGAGCAGAGGGATCTAGGTGTATGTGTACATAGATCCCTGAAAGTTGGGAATCAAGTAGATAGGGTTGTTAAGAAGGCGTACGGTGTCTTGGCGTTTATTGGTAGGGGGATTGAATTTAGGAGTCGCAGCGTCATGTTGCAACTGTACACAACTCTGGTGCGGCCGCACTTGGAGTACTGTGTGCAGTTCTGGTCCCCACATTACAGGAAGGATGTGGAGGCTTTGGAGAGGGTGCAGAGGAGGTTTACCAGGATGTTGCCTGGTATGGAGGGGAGGTCCTATGAGGAGAGACTGAGGGATTTGGGGTTGTTTTCGCTGGAAAGAAGGCGGCTAAGAGGGGATCTTATTGAAACATATAAGATGATTAGAGGTTTAGATAGGGTGGACGGTGATAGCCTTTTTCCTCGGATGGAGAAAGCTAGCACGAGGGGGCATGGCTTTAAATTAAGGGGGGGTAGTTATAGGACGGATGTCAGGGGTAGGTTCTTTACCCAGAGGGTGGTAAGGGATTGGAATGCCCTGCCTGCTGCGGTTGTAAATGCGCCTAGTTTGGGGGCGTTTAAGAGATCCGTGGATAGGTTTATGGACGAAAAGGGATTGGTTTAGGTTAGAGGGTCATTGCTTTTTAACTGGTCGGCGCAACATCGTGGGCCGAAGGGCCTGTTCTGCGCTGTAATGTTCTATGTTCTATGTTCCATTCAACCCCATTACCCGCTCTCATTGGCCATCAATCCATCCATGATGATAAAGCATTCTCCTGTTACCTGAGGCTGCAGATTCCACCCCTGCCTCAACTATGGCACTCGGTGTGTGAACGTTGTCATAGTAGATCAGGAGTTCAACATCCTTATCGAATCTATGTTCATCCGTCAGGGATAGCTGGAAACAAGAAAAAGAAGCCAGTGATCAAAAACAGACTGAGAAACACCAGTCAGTGTACATAGAACATAGAACATTACAGCGCAGAACAGGCCCTTCGGCCCACGGTGTTGCGCCGACCAGTTAAAAAACAATGACCCACTAACCTAAACCAATCCCTTTCCATCCATAAACCTATCCACGGATCTCTTAAACGCCCCCAAACTAGGCGCATTTACAACTGCAGCAGGCAGGGCATTCCAATCCCTCACCACCCTCTGGGTAAAGAACCTACCCCTGACAGCCGTCCTATAACTACCCCCCCTTTAATTTAAAGCCATGCCCCCTCGTGCTAGCTTTCTCCATCAGAGGAAAAAGGCTATCACTATCCACCCTATCTAAACCTCTAATCATCTTATATGTTTCAATAAGATCCCCTCTTAGCTGCCTTCTTTCTAGCGAAGACAACCCCAAATCCCTCAGTCTCTCCTCACAGGACCTCCCCTCCATACCAGGCAACATCCTGGTAAACCTCCTCTGCACCCTCTCCAAAGCCTCCACATCCTTCCTATAATGTGGGGACCAGAACTGCACACAATACTCCAAGTGCGGCCGCACCAGAGTTGTGTACAGTTGCAACGTGACGCTGCGACTCCTAAATTCAATCCCCCTACCAATAAACGCCAAGACACCGTATGCCTTCTTAACAACCTTAACAGACATGTCCATGTGAGGGAGAGAGGGGACTGAGAGACACCAGTGTACAGATATCTCCCTGAGAGAGACAGGGGGCTGAGAGACACCAGTCAGTGTACAGATATCTCCCTGAGAGAGAGGGGACTGAGAGACACCAGTCAGTGTACAGATATCTCCCTGAGAGAGAGGGGACTGAGAGACACCAGTCAGTGTACAGATATCTCCCTGAGAGAGAGGGGACTGAGAGACACCAGTCAGTGTACAGATATCTCCCTGAGAGAGAGGGGACTGAGAGACACCAGTCAGTGTACAGATATCTCCCTGAGGGAGAAGGGACTGAGTGTTATAAAGCGGAGGTTGATCCCCTCTGAGAGCTAATTGAGGAATACAAAATGATAAACAGTATGGATAAAGCAGACATGGAGCAGACATTTCCGCTGGTGGGGATTCTAGGACGAGAGGTTATAATCTTCGGATCGGGGGCAGCAAGTTAAAGACAGAGCTGAGGGAGAAGCTACTTCTCCCAAAGGGTTGTGAACCTGTGGAATTCGCAACCCCAAAGTGCGGTGAATGCCGGGTCAGTGAGTAAATTTGAGGAGGAGTTCGATTTTTTTTAACATTGGTAATGGGGTAAAAGGTTACACCCAAAGAGGAGTACACCTCACCCTATAATCTGTAAAAGTTGAGAGTGAAGGGGTGTGACCTGCTCTTCAGCCACTTCTCGCGGTTAAGTCAAAATAACTCTGAGGCTCTGCTTAAAGTCAACAGCGAACACTTTATCTATCTAACTAACAGTGAGCAAGTTAATTAAACTATTAGCAAACCAAATAAAACACTATTCCAATGGAATGCTGTTCAGATAATACAATTCCCACCTATTAACAAAAAAATTGAACGTTGGTCGCTCTCTAAATTATAACCACGGTTTCTGTGTCTTCCGTAACTTTCTAACCTTCTCTGTTGATTCTTCTATCTGGACTTCTTTCTTCTTCGCCATCTTTGGCACCATCGCTGTTGAGATGTTGCTTTCTCTTAAGACACGAATGAAGCTAAGAGTGGAACTCAGAGCTGTTACCCTGGCAGATGCCGCCCGCTTTTGTCCCACAGCCTCCTCCCTTTTGTACCCGTGATGACATATCAATATCCCCGACAACAGGGTTGTTCCCAGGCCACCAAAAACGTCAAGTTTGAATCCAATAGGTTGCTGGTGTCCAAGGGCCTGATTTGAACTGATTGGCTGCATTTGCAACAATTCAGAAAGCCTGTTGCCTTGGAAACCCCGCGGTTTGGCCTGCCGACACAAACGTTTCACTTTGAGCACTCTGTCCTCCTAAGTCCATAAGGGACAGGAGCAGAATTAGGCCACTCGGCCCATCGAGTCCGCTCCGCCATTCGATTACGGCTGATATGCTCCTCGAGCTCATTTTCCTGCCTTCCCCCATAACCTTTTACCCCATTACCAATTTTTAAAACAAAAAAAATCGAACTCCTCCTCAAATTTACTCACTGACCCAGCATTCACCGCACTTTGGGGTTGCGAATTCCACAGGTTCACGACCCTTTGGGAGAAGTAGCTTCTCCCTCAGCTCTGTCTTTAACTTGCTGCCCCCTGATCCAAAGATTATAACATCTCGTCCCAGAATCCCCCACCAGTGGAAATGTCTGCTCCATGTCTGCTTCATCCATACCGTTTATCATTTTGTATCCCTCAATTTGATCTCCCCTCATTCTCATGAATTCGAGAGAGTAGAGGCCTAAACTGTTCAATCTCTCATCATGCGACAAACCACCACCCCCCCCCAACCCCCAATCTCTGGAATCAATCTAGCGAACGGTAGCGGCACGGTTAGCACAGTGGGTCAGCACTGCTGCTTCACAGCTCCGGGGTCCTGGGTTCGATTCCCGGCCTCGGGGTCACCGTCTGTGTGGAGTTTGCACGTTCTCCCCGTGTCTGCCTGGGTTTCCTCCGGGTGCTCCGGTTTCCTCCCACAGTCCAAAGGTGTGCGGGTTAGGTTGATTGGCCGTGCTAAGAAATTGCCCCTTAGAGTCCAGGGAAGTGTAGGTTAGAGGGATTAGTGGGTATAATATGCAGGGATATGGGGGTAGGGCCTGGGTGGGATTGTGTTCGGTGCAGACTCGATGGGCCGAAGGGCCTCTTTCTGCACTGTAGGGTTTCTATGATTCCTCTGAACTGCCTCCGACACTACTACATCGTCCCTCAAATACGGGGACCAAAACTATGCACGATGCTCCAGGTGCAGCCTCGCTCCAATGTCTTGTCTGCACTTGCATTTTTTCTAACTCAGTAAAAACACCACCTTTTTGAAAGGAGTTATGCAATACTTCCATAGAAACCCTATTGTGTGGGAGGCCGCCATTCGGCCCATCGAGTCTGCACTGCCAACAACTCAACTCAGGCCCTATCCCATAATTCCACACACGTACCCAGCTAATTGCTCTAACCTACACATCCTGGAACACTAAGGGGCAACTTAGCATGGCCAATCCACCTAACCTGCATATCTTTGGACGCTAAGGGGCAATTTAGCATGGCCAATCCACCTAACCTGCACATCTTTGGACGCTAAGGGACAATTTAGCATGGCCAATCCACCTAACCTGCACATCTTTGGACGCTAAGGGACAATTTAGCACGGCCAATCAACCTAACCTGCACATCTTTGGACACTAAGAGACAATTTAGCATGGTCAATCCACCTAACCTATACATCTTTGGGCACTAAGGGACAATTTAGCATGGCCAATCCACCTAACCTGCACATCTTTGGACACTAAGGGGCAATTTAGCACGGCCAATCCACCTAACCCGCACATCTTTGGACACTAAGGGGCAATTTAGCACGGCCAGTCCACCTAACCTGCCCATCTTTGGACACTAAGGGGCAATTTAGCACGGCCAGTCCACCTAACCTGCATGTCTTGTCTTTCGGGAGGAAACCGCAGCACCCGGAGGAAACCCACGCAGACACGGGGAGAATGTGCAAACTCCACGCAGACAGTGACCTGGAACCGGAATTGAACCCGGGTCCCCGGTGCTGTGAGGCAGCAGTGCCAACGTGCCGCCCAATCATTTCTTAGAATTTTACCGGTGTAACCAGTAAATGCAACCGGTGACACTTTGACACGTGACCAATGGTAACAAGCTGTAAAGGTCAGCTGACCCAGTAAAGTATGGGACCAATTACAGAACAATGTGATGGTCAGCTGACCTCACTGTAAATAAGAACCTGTTTGGAATGGGGGAGGGGCTTGGAGTGGTCCAGGGCTAGGCCCCGCGTTGGGAGTAATGAAGTTTCTTTATTGATCTCTAAGTTGGAGTAAGTTTTGTTGTATTTTCATTATCTGGATTCTGAAAAGTTCCTTCTGAAGCAACGCCACCACCCCCCAACTTCACCTGGGCCCACCCACCTCCCAACTGCTGCATGGACGTTCACACTGCACGCACCTCTTTACCCGCCCCCAACGTTGCCCAAAGCCCACCTGCTCCTCCGCCTCACCTTGGCTCCTGTCTTGTCCGGTGTCAGATACTCCAGGGGGCTCAGTCCGCAGTTGGATTGGACTCGGGAGATCCCCAGCGGGCTCTGGATATTGGCCCGGAACGATAATGTGTACGGCGGCAGATGCACTTGTACCAGGTCCTGGGTGCTGCCGGGAGACTGGGAACCTGGGAGGTGACCGACAGTCAACGCGTGGCACGTCAAGATTGCAGGTCTCCTGCCCATCACACAACACACACCCCACCACCCCCCATTTCCCGGGCTCCTCCCTCCCGGTCCGTCTACCCAATTTCCCTTGAGGTAGAACCCTGTCCATACCATCTCATGGGACATAAAAGGAGAAACAGAGAGACAGAAAGGGAGAGAAAGAGAGAGAAGAAATGGGGAATACAGTGAGAGAGAGAGAGAACGGGGAACAGGGAGAGAGAGAACGGGGAACAGGGAGAGAGAGAACGGGGAACAGGGAGAGAGAGAACGGGGAACAGGGAGAGAGAGAACGGGGAACAGGGAGAGAGAGAACGGGGAACAGGGAGAGAGAGAACGGGGAACAGGGAGAGAGAGAACGGGGAACAGGGAGAGAGAGAACGGGGAACAGGGAGAGAGAGAACGGGGAACAGGGAGAGAGAGAACGGGGAACAGGGAGAGAGAGAACGGGGAACAGGGAGAGAGAGAACGGGGAACAGGGAGAGAGAGAACGGGGAACAGGGAGAGAGAGAACGGGGAACAGGGAGAGAGAGAACGGGGAACAGGGAGAGAGAGAACGGGGAACAGGGAGAGAGAGAACGGGGAACAGGGAGAGAGAGAATGGGGAACAGGGAGAGAGAGAATGGGGAACAGAGAGAGAGAAAATGGAGAAGAGAGAGAGAGAGAATGGGGAACAGGGAGAGAGAGAATGGGGAACAGGGAGAGAGAGAATGGGGAAAAGAGACACCACGCTGTTCCCCCCAACTCCCGCAACATTTCAATTCTGGGGTCGCGTAAAAAGTAAAAAGCCACAACATTGGGTGACAGCAGAAAAATGACTGGGAAGTGTTGGTGTAGAGGAAGCTTTACTCTGTATCTAACCCCGTGCTGTACCTGTCCTGGGAGTGTTTGATGGGGGGACAGTGTAGAGGGAGCTTTACTCTGTATCTAACCCCATGCTGTACCTGTCCTGGGAGTGTTTGATGGGGGACAGTGTAGAGGGAGCTTTACTCTGTATCTAACCCCGTGCTGTACCTGTCCTGGGAGTGTTTGATGGGGGACAGTGTAGAGGGAGCTTTACTCTGTATCTAACCCCGTGCTGTACCTGTCCTGGGAGTGTTTGATGGGGGGGACAGTGTAGAGGGAGCTTTACTCTGTATCTAACCCCGTGCTGTACCTGTCCTGGGAGTGTTTGATGGGGGGACAGTGTAGAGGGAGCTTTACCCTGTATCTAACCCCGTGCTGTACCTGTCCTGGGAGTGTTTGATGGGGGGACAGTGTAGAGGGAGCTTTACTCTGTATCTAACCCTGTGCTGTACCTGCCCTGGGAGTGTTTGATGGGGGACAGTGTAGAGGGAGCTTTACTCTGTATCTAACCCCGTGCTGTACCTGTCCTGGGAGTGTTTGATGGGGGACAGTGTAGAGGGAGCTTTACTCTGTATCTAACCCCGTGCTGTACCTGTCCTGGGAGTGTTTGATGGGGGGACAGTGTAGAGGGAGCTTTACTCTGTATCTAACCCCGTGCTGTACCTGTCCTGGGAGTGTTTGATGGGGGACAGTGTAGAGGGAGCTTTACTCTGTATCTAACCCCGTGCTGTACCTGTCCTGGGAGTGTTTGATGGGGGACAGTGTAGAGGGAGCTTTACTCTGTATCTAACCCCGTGCTGTACCTGTCCTGGGAGTGTTTGATGGGGACAGTGTAGAGGGAGCTTTACTCTAAATCTAACCCCGTGCTGTACCTGTCCTGGGGGGGTTGACCATGACGCACCTTCCTGATATTCCAATATAACTCAAGAAGAGCCTCACCCTCCGGGTTATAACGTGGGTTGAGAATCACGGGAAGGACAAACCGCACCGCCCCATCGGCCTCTATCGGCAGTTCCTGA
Source organism: Carcharhinus amblyrhynchos (assembly GCF_965287045.1). Lineage (NCBI taxonomy): Eukaryota > Metazoa > Chordata > Chondrichthyes > Carcharhiniformes > Carcharhinidae > Carcharhinus > Carcharhinus amblyrhynchos. The sequence continues at coordinate 129,804 of NW_027650054.1, read as the reverse complement.
ACGAAAGAGAAGGACACACTGGCCTTTTGAGCCGGAGGCAGGTTGCCCACGGCGCAGTTGAAGACATCACTGGAGCAGGTGTCCTCTTCCAGGAGGAAGGCCTGGTGTCCAGCTGAGATGGCATCGTCGTAATCATCCTTGGCCTGTGTGGGGCGGAGGGGTGAGGGGGGACAGGACAACATGATGACTGTATACAATTGCAATAGACCCAATCCCCTTCAGATAACAGTCATCAGCAACATACCCAAACCCCTTCCCATTCACTCCCACTGTACACAATCCCAATGGACCCAAACCCCTTCCCGTTCACTCCCACTGTACACAATCCCAATGGACCCAAACCCCTTCCCGTTCACTCCCACTGTACACAATCCCAATGGACCCAAACCCCTTCCCGTTCACTCCCACTGTACACAATCCCAATGGACCCCAAACCCCTTCCCATTCACTCCCACTGTACACAATCCCAATGGACCCAAACCCCTTCCCATTCACTCCCACTGTACACAATCCCAAAGGACCCAAACCCCTTCCCATTCACTCCCACTGTACACAATCCCAATGGACCCAAACCCCTTCCCATTCACTCCCACTGTACACAATCCCAATGGTCCCAAACCCCTTCCCATTCACTCCCACTGTACACAATCCCAATGGACCCAAACCCCTTCCCGTTCACTCCCACTGTGCACAATCCCAATGGACCCAAACCCCTTCCCATTCACTCCCACTGTACACAATCCCAATGGACCCAAACCCCTTCCCATTCACTCCCACTGTACACAATCCCAATGGTCCCAAACCCCTTCCCATTCACTCCCATTGTACACAATCCCAATGGTCCCAAACCCCTTCCCGTTCACTCCCACTGTGCACAATCCCAATGGACCCAAACCCCTTCCCATTCACTCCCACTGTACACAATCCCAATGGACCCAAACCCCTTCCCATTCACTCCCACTGTGCACAATCCCAATGGACCCAAACCCCTTCCCGTTCACTCCCACTGTACACAATCCCAATGGACCCAAGCCCCTTCCCGTTCACTCCCACTGTACACAATCCCAATGGACCCAAACCCCTTCCCGTTCACTCCCACTGTACACAATCCCAATGGACCCAAACCCCTTCCCATTCACTCCCACTGTACACAATCCCAATGGACCCAAACCCCTTCCCGTTCACTCCCACTGTACACAATCCCAATGGACCCAAACCCCTTCCCATTCACTCCCACTGTACACAATCCCAATGGACCCAAACCCCTTCCCATTCACTCCCACTGTACACAATCCCAATGGACCCAATGAGACATACCAACTCTTATCTGAAACGTGTCCTACCCTGCATTGTGTTCCCTTTCTCACTCCGGCACCCCTCTTGACCTTGCCAGTATCTCACCTCTTGTTTTTCCTTAATCTTGGCCACGATGGTCTTCCCATCAACGATGGCCTGGAAGTTGTAGACAGCAGCATCGCTGTCCATGGGGAATACAAAGATGGCCTCAACAGGATTGCTCTCCTCATTCTGGTACTCTAGGCTTGCCGACACATCAGCCACAAAGCCTTTCACCTCCACCTCCACTGAGATACTCTTCAGTGGGACTGTGACAGGGAACAGGAGAGCACTGTCAGGGGACACAATGCTGGGGACGAATAAACACAATGCATTTCCACTGTACACAATCCCAATGGACCCAAATCCCTTCCCATTCATTCCCACTGTTCACAATCCCAATAGACCCAAACCCCTTCCCATTCACTCCCACAGTACACAATCCCAATGGACCCAAACCCCTTCCCATTCACTCCCACTGTACACAATCCCAATGCACCCAAACCCCTTCCCGTTCACTCCCACTGTACACAATCCCAATGGACCCAAACCCCTTCCCATTCACTCCCACTGTACACAATCCCAATGGACCCAAACCCCTTCCCATTCACTCCCACTGTACACAATCCCAATGGACCCAAACCCCTTCCCATTCACTCCCACTGTACACAATCCCAATGGACCCAAACCCCTTCCCGTTCACTCCCACTGTACACAATCCCAATGGACCCAAACCCCTTCCCATTCACTCCCACTGTACACAATTCCCAATGGACCCAAACCCCTTCCCATTCATTCCCACTGTACGCAATCCCAATGGTCCCAAACCCCTTCCCATTCACTCCCACTGTACACAATCCCAATGGACCCAAACCCCTTCCCATTCACTTCCATTGTACACAATCTCAACACACTCAAACTCTTCCCCTTACTTTCCAAAGATGTGTAGATTAGGATTGGGCATGGCATAGTGTCCCTTAGTGTCCAATCATATCCAAGTTTAGTGGATCGGCCATTGCAAATTTCCCCCTAATATCTAAAGATGTGCACGTTAGGTGGATTGGCCATGCTAAATTGTCCCTTAGTGTCCAAAGATGTGCAGGTTAGGTGGATTGGCCATGCTAAATTGCCCCTTAGTGTCAGGGGGTTTTAGTAAATATATGTGGTTAAGAGAATAGATCCTCAGTGGGATAGTGGTCGGAGCAGACTCGATGGGCCGAATGACCTCCTTCTGCACAGTAAGACTTTGTGATTCTATGTACTTCTCTCTGCCCATCCTCTCAATTCCTTCCAGAACGATCTCACGCACGTGCCCACATGGAGCCACACTGTTGCGAGGTCAGATGGTGTGACCTCCCCTCCTCATCCCCACTGAGAAGGTCCATTTCCTCCATCTCTGTGTGACAAGGACTGGATGCGATCCTTATTTTCCTTTACCTGGGATATTCTTCTCAGTTAGGAGTCCGCAGCGTCTTTCCATGGTGCGGCTAGAGGGGTTGACAAGACAAAGGCCGTGAATAGCTCTGTGGACATTGAGTCGGTTCCCTGCCACCCTACCCCCACCCCACCCCCCTGCCCCATATTAAGTCTGTTCATCTATAACACCTGGATAATACAGGCACTTATGTCAGACTCCTACTTATTGACTATAGCTCGGCCTTCAACACCATTCCTGATAGCGATGAGGACCGTCAGAGGATACAGCGGAACGTAGATCGGTCGGAGGCTTGGGCAGAGAGACGGCAGTTGGTGTTTAATCCAGGCAAATGTGAGTTAACGCATTTTGGAAGGTCTAATACAGATGGGAAATATACAGCAAGTGGCAGGACCCTTAAGATGGGCAGAGGGATCTGGGTGTACAGGTACACAGGTCACGGGAAGTGGCAACGCAGGTGGAGAAGGTGGTCAAGAAGGCGTACGGCACGCTTGCCTCCATTGGCCGGAACAGAGAATTTAAAAATTGTCAAGTCATGTTGTAGCTTTATAGAACCTTAGTGAGGCCGCGCTTGGAATATAGTGTTCAATTCTGGTCGCCACACTACCAGAAGGATGTGGAGGCTTTGGGGAGGGTACAGAAAAGATTGGCCAGGATGTTGCCTGGTATGGAGGGCATTAGCTACGAGGGGAGGTTGGAGAAACTTGGTTTGTTCTCGCAGGAATGATGGAGGTTGAGGGGAGACCTGATAGAAGTCTACAAGATTATGAGGGGGCATGGACAGCGTGGATAGTGTGAGAAACACAGCTCACAGTTAAACAATTTAGTCAAGTTCTGAAGGAGCAAGATTTTATTTGACGTTCTTGCAAGACCGGGTGTCCAACAAAATAGGCACACCTTGCATAGATTTGCAGCACATTTTATACTTTTTTACAAGCATTGTAATGGCTTTGCAATGTGATGTTCTCCCCTAATTGGTGGTCCCTGTCCCATCTATGTGTTGTCATTCCCCTATTGGCTCAAGGTGCCCCAAGTTCCCATCCCCTCTACTCTCCATCTAACCAGGTCTCCTGTTATCACAAGAGTGCATTAGCAAACTCATCCATCTTATCCAACACTGTTACATGTTATCCAACACTGTTACTTTATAAGACCCTTGTCAGGCCTCATTTAGAGTATTGTGCGCAGTTCTGGTCGCCTCACTATAGGAAAGATGTAGAAGCTATTGAGAGGGTACAGAGGAGATTTACAAGGATGTTGCCTGGACTGGGAGGCATGCCTTATGAAGATAGGTTGAGGGAGCTGGGACTCTTTTCCCTGGAGAGACGAAGGTTGAGAGGCGACCTGATAGAAGTTTACAAAATGTTGAGAGGAATAGATAGGGTGGACTCTCAGAGGCTATTTCCCCAGGTTGGAATGGTTGCTACGAGAGGACACAGATTTAAGGTGCGGGGAGGGAGGTTCAGAAGTGATGTTAGGGGTAAGTTTTTCACTCAGAGGGTGGTGAGTGAATGGAATCGGCTGCCGTCAGTGGTGGTGGAGGCGAACTCGCTGGGGTCTTTTAAAAGACTTCTGGATGAGTATATGGGGTTTAATGAGATTGAGGGTTATAGGTAGGTCTGTAGGTTGGTAGGTGTTGATGTGATCGGCACAACTCGTGGGCCGAAGGGCCTGTTTGTGCTGTAGTGTTCTACGTTCTATGTCCAGTTCAGATTGGCGGTAATCAATCCTTTGCCAACTTAATCACTGCTGTCCCGACTATCTCAGTGACCTTTTCCCCCTTTTATGCTTAGTTGTAAAAACTAAAAACAACATCTTGCAGACCATTCGCTTTTTGTAACTTGGGCCCCTTACATTCCTGCAGGATGTGGTGTATGCTTCACTGCACATCACACCTCTGATGTTATCTCCACATCACAGGCAGTCTTTTTATTATCCCTAACTAATGCTGTGTTAGCAGCATCGAACCTTATGCCCTGTGTTTATGACTAAACTCACAGTTGTTTCCATAATGTGGGTTATCAATGTGCCTGACTATATCCAATCTATTTAACTTTAAGCTATTTCTCTATGCTCTACAGATACATGTGTTAACAGCATCTTTACCTATTGCTCACAATAGTCAGAAGCTTTTTACCAGGGTGTAACAGTGATTTACTAGGGCGGGGGGGGGCATAGTTTTAGGATGCAACTGGCAAGGTTTAAAGGGGATGTACGAGGCAAGTTTTTTTTACACAGAGGGTGGTGGGTGCTTGGAACCCGTTGCCGGGCGAGGTAGTGGAAGCAGATAGATAGTGAGTTTTAAGGGGGGCCTGGACAGATCCATGAATAGGATGGGAATAGAGGGATATGGTCTCCGGAAAGATAGGGGATTTTAGTTCAGATGGATAGCATGGTCGGTGCAGGCTTGGAGGGCCAAAGGACTGTTCCTGTGCAGTAATTTTCTTTGCTCCTTTTACTCCTATGAAACTCATCCCCACATTATAGCTCCAGTGTCCAGGAGGCTGAGAGCAGTGAGGTCAGGAATAAGGTTTCAAGGTCGCAGGAGTGTACCAGCAGACAGGAAGGTGGTTTGAAGTGCGTCTACTTCAAGGCCAGGGGCATCAGGAATGAGGTGGGTGAACTTGCAGCCTGGGTTGGTACCTGGGACTTTGATATTGTGGCCATTTCGGAGACACGGGTAGAGCAGGGACAGGTTCCGGAGTTCAGATGTTTCAGTAAGATCAGGGAAGGTGGTAAAAGAGGGGGGAGGTGTGGCATAGTTAGTCAAGGACAGTATAACGGTGGCAAAAAGGGCTTTTGATGAGGAGTCGTCTACTGAGGTAGTATGGGCTGAGGTTAGAAACAGGAATGGAGAGGTCACCCTGTTGGGAGTTTTCTACAGGTCTCCGAAAAGTTCCAGAGATGTCGAGGAAAGGATTACAAAGATGATTCTGGATAGGAGCGAAAGTAACAGGGTAGTTGTTATGGGGAACTTTAACTTTACAAATATTGACTGGAAAAGCTATACTTTGAGTACTTTAGATGGGTCAGTTCTTGTACAATGTGTGCAGGAGGGTTTCCTGACACAGTATGTAGATGGGCCAACAAGAGGCGATGCCATGTTGGATTTGGTGCTGGGTAATGAACCAGGTCAGGTGTTAGATTTGGAGGTAGGTGAACACTTGGGTGGCAGTGACCACAATTCGGTTATGTTCACTTTAGCGATGGAAAGGGATAGGTATATACCGCAGGGCAAGAGTTATAGCTGAGGGAAAGGAAATTATGATGCGATTAGGTGAGATTTAGGATGCGTAGGATTGGAAAGGACACTGCAGGGCATGGGCACAATTGAAATGTGGAACTTGTTCAAAGAACGGCTACTGCGTGTTCTTGATAAGTATGTACCTACCAGGCAGGGAGGAAGTGGTTGAGCGAGGGAACTGTGGTTTACTGAAGAAGTTGAATCTCTTGTGAAGAGGGAGAAGGAGACTTATGTAAAGATGAGATGTGAAGGCTCAGTTAGGGCGCTTGAGAGTTACAAGTTAGCCAGGAAGAACCTAAAAAGAGAGCTAAGAGCCAGGATGGTACATGAGAAGTCTTTGGCAGGTAGGATCAAGGAAAACCCTAAAGCTTTCTATGTCAGGAATAAAAGAATAACTCGGGTAAGATTAGGGCCAGTCGACGATAGTAGCGGGAAGTTGTGCTTGGAGTCTAAAGAGATAGGAGAGGTGCTAAATGAATATTTTTCAACAGTATTCACACAGGAAAAGGACAATGTTGTCAAGGAGAATACTGAGATACAGGCTATTAGACAAGACGGGATTGAGGTTCATAAGGAGGAGGTGTTAGCAGTTCTGGAAAGTGTGAAAATAGATAAATCCCCTGGGCTGGATGGGATTTATCCTAGGAATGTCTGGGAGGCTAGGGAGAAGATTACAGAGCCTTTGGCTTTGATCTTTATGTTGTCATTGTCTACAGGAATAGTGCCAGAGACTGAAGGATAGCAAATGTTGTTCCCTTGTTCAAGAAGGGGAGTAGAGACAACCTTGGTAAATACAGACCAGTGAACCTTACTTCTGTTGTGGGCAAAGTTTTGGAAAGGATTATAAGAGATAGGATTTATAATCATCTAGAAAGGAACAATTTGATTAGGGATAGTTGACACGGTTTTGTGAAGGGTAGGTCATGCCTCACAAACCTTATTGAGTTCTTTGAGAAGGTGAGCAAAGAGGTGGATGAGGGAAAAGCAGTTGATGTGGTGTATACGGATTTCGGTAAAGCTTTTAATAAGGTTCCCCACAGTAAGCTATTACAGAAGATACGGAGGCATGGGATTGAGGGTGATTTAACAGTTTGGATCAGGAATTGGCTAGCTGTAAGAAGACAGAGGGTGGTGGTTGATGGGAATTGTTCATCCTGGAGTTCAGTTACTAGTGGTGTACCGCAAGGATCTGTTTTGGGGCCACTGCTGTTTGTCATTTTTATAAGTGAACCTGGATGAGGACGTAGAAGGATGGGTTAGTAAATTTGCGGATAATACTAAAGTTGGTGGAGTTGTGGACAGTGTGGAAGGATGTTGCAGTTTGCAGAGGGACATAGATAAGCTGCAGAGCTGGGCTGAGAGGTGGCAAGTGGAATTTAATGTGGAAACGTGTGAGGTGATTCACTTTGGAAGGAGTAACAGGAATACAGAATTCTGGCTAATAGTAAGTTACTTGGTAGTGTGGATGAGCAGGAAGATCTCGGTGTCCATGTGCATAGATCCCTGAAAGTTGGCACCCAGGTTGATAGGGTTGTTAAGAAGGCGTGCGGTGTGTTAGCTTTTATTGGTAGAGGGATTGAATTTCGGAGCCGTGAGGTCATGTTGCAGCTGTACAAAACCCTGGTGCGGCCGCACTTGGAGTATTGCGTACAGTTCTGGTCGCCGCATTATAGGAAGGATGTGGAGGCATTGGAAAGGGTGCAGAGGAGGTTTACCAGGATGTTGCCTGGTATGGTGGGAAGGTCTTATGAGGAAAGGCTGAGGGACTTGAGGCTGTTTTCGTCAGAGAGAAGAAGGTTACGAGGTGACTTAATGGAGGCATACAAGACGATCAGAGGATTCGATAGGCTGGACAGTGAGAGCCTTTTTCCTCGGATAGAGATGGCCAGCGCGAGGGGATATAGTTTTAAATTGAGGGGTGGTAATTATAGGACAGATGTCAGAGGTAGGTTCTTTACTCAGAGGGTAGAAGGGCGTGGAATGCCCTTCCTGCAACAGTAGTGGACTCGCCAACATGAAGGGCATTTAAATGGTCATTGGATGATATTGGAATAGTGGAGGTTAAATGGGCTTTAGATTGGTTTCATAGGTCAGCGCAACATCCAGAGCTGAAGGGCCTGTGCTGGGCTGTTATGTTTGATAGTCCACGGTCTAGGGCTCAGCTCCCCTCTCTGCGACTGGATCCCAGACTTCCTAACCTACAGACCGCAGTCAGTAAGGACAGGCAACAACACCTCCTCCATGATCATCCTCAGCACCGGTGCCCCACAAGGCCGTGTCCTTAGCCCCCTACTAAACTCCTTATACACCTATGACTGTGGCCAAATTCCCCTCCAATGCAAGTACTGATTAGGGACAGTCAGCACGGCTTTGAGTGGAAAATCATGTCTCACAAATTTGATTGAGTTTTTTTGAAGGGGTAACCAAGAAGGTAGATGAGGGCAGTGCAGTTGATGTTAGAACATAGAACATTACAGCGCAGTACAGGCCCTTCGGCCCTCGATGTTGCGCCGACCAGTGGAACCAATCTAATGACCCTCTAACCTAAACCATTCCAATGTTATCCATATGCCTATCCACTGACCATTTGAACGCCCTTAAAGTTGGCGAGTCCACAACTGCTGCAGGCAGGGCATTCCATGCCCTTACTACCCTCTGAGTAAAAAACCTACCTCTGACATCCATCCTATAATTACCACCCCTCAATTTAAAGCTATGTCCCCTTGTGTTAGCCATCACCATCCGAGGTAAAAGGCTCTCACTGTCCACCCTATCCAATCCTTTGATCATCTTGTATGCCTCAATCAGGTCACCTCATAACCTTCTTCTCTCCAATGAAAATAACCTCAAGTCCCTCAGCCTTTCCTCATAAGACCTTCCCACCATACCAGGCAACATCCTGGTAAACCTCCTCTGCACCCTTTCCAATGCCTCCACATCCTTCTTATAATGCGGCGACCAGAACTGTACACAATACTCCAAGTGCAGCCGCATCAGAGTTTTGTACAATTGTAACATGACCTCACGGCTCCGAAATTCAATCCCTCTACCAATAAAAGCTAACACACCGTACGCCTTCTTAACAACCTGGGTGCCAACTTTCAGGGAGCTATGCACATGTACCCCGAGATCTCTCTGCTCGTCAACACTACCAAGAGTCCTTCCATTAGCCCAATATTCTGTACTCCTGTTACTCTTACGAAAGTGAATCACCTCACACTTTTCCGTATTAAACTCCATCTGCCACCTCTCAGCCCAGCTCTGCAGCTTATCTATGTCCCTCTGCAAACTGTAACATCCATCCTCACTGTCTACAACTCCTCCAACTTTGGTGTCGTCAGCAAATTTACTAACCCATCCTTCTACACCCTCATCTAGGTCATTTATAAAAATGACAAACAGCAGTGGCCCCAAAACAGATCCTTGAGGTACACCACTTGTAACTGAACTCCAGGTTGACTATTTCCCATCAACCACCACCCTCTGTCTTCTATCAGCTAGCCAATTCCTGAGCCAGTTCCTGATTCCTGATGTTGGTCCAAATGGACTTTGGCAAGGCCCTTGACAAGGTACCACATGGCAGGTTGTTACATAAGGGTGAGATAGCTAAATGAATACAAACAGAATGGATAAAGAATGGCTAAATAGATACAGACAGGACAGTCTGGAAACAATACGCATCTCTTTAACTTATGCTGAATGCTATCACCACTCACATTGTCTGCACCTTTAAGACTTGATTAGCTGTAAAGACTCGCATTTTAATCAGTATTCTGTAAACTGAGTGTGTGCCTTTATACGCCCTGTTTGTGATCAGAACTCCCCACTCACCTGATGAAGGAGCAGCGCTCCGAAAGCTAATGGCATTTGCTACCAAATAAACCTGTTGGACTTTAACCTGGTGTTGTGAGACTTCTTACTGTGTTTACCCCAGTCCAACACCGGCATGTCCACATCAGAACATTGAATACAGGGGTTGGGACGTCTTGTTGACGTTGTACAAGACATTGGTAAAGCCACACGGTTTTGGTCACCCTATTATAGAAAGGATATTATTAAGGTAGAAAGAGTGCAGAAAAGATTTACTAGGATGCTACCGGGACTTGATGGTTTGAGTTATAAGGAGAGGCCGGATAGACTGGGACTTTTTTCTCTGGAGTGTAGGAGGCTGAGGGGTGACCTTGTAGGGGTCTATAAAATAATGAGGGGCACAGATCAGCTAGATAGTCAATATCTTTTCCCAAAGGTAGGGGAGTCTAAAACTAGAGGGAATAAGTTGAAGGTGAGAGGGGAGAGATACAAAAGGGTCCAGGAGGGTAATGTTTTCAGAGGCTGGAGAGTGTCTGGAACAAGCTGCCAGAGTTTGTAGTAGAGGTGGGTACAATTTTGTCTTTTAAAAAGCATTTAGACATTAACATGAGTAGGGGATTGAATATAAAAGAAGGGAGGTCTTGCTGCGGCTGTATAGGGCATTGGTGAGGCCGCAGCTGGAGTACTGTGTGCAGTTTTGGGCGCCATACTTACGCAAGGATATTTTGGCCTTGGAGGGAGTGCAGAGGAGGTTTACTAGGCTGATGCCGGAGTTGAAGGGGTTGAACTATGAGGAGAGGCTGAATAAACTAGGCTTGTACTCGTTAGAGTTTAGAAGAATGAGGGGAGATCTCATTAAGACGTATAAGATGATGAATGGGATGGATAGGATAGAGGTGGAGAGACTCTTCCTGCTCAGAAAGGACAGTAGGACTAGGGGGCACAGCCTCAAGATAAAGCGGGGGGTGGCAGTTTAGAACGGAGTTGAGGAAGAACTTCTTCACTCAAAGGGTGGTGAATCTCTGGAATTCTCTGCCCGTTGAAGTGGTGGAGGCTACCTCGCTAAATAATTTTAAGACGCGGGTTGATGGGTTTTTGATAAGAGAGGGGATTAAGGGTTATGGGGAGAGGGCGGGAATGTGGAACTGAGCCACGACAGATCAGCCATGATCTTATTGAATGGCGGGGCAGGCTCGAAGGGCTAGATGGCCTACTCCTGCTCCTATTTCTTATGTTCTTATGAGTACGATGGGTATAGAGGGATATGGGCCAAACGCAGGCAATTGGGATTAGTTTAGGATTTTAAAAAAAGGGGCGGCAAGTTGGGCCAAAGGGCCTGTTTCCTTGCTGTAAACCTCTATGACTCTATGAACTCCATTCTCAAGTTTGCTGATGACGCCACTGTAGTGGGTCAGATCTCAAACAATGAAGAGACAGAGTACAGGAATGAGATAGGGTATCTGATGAACTGGTGCAGCAACAATAATCTCTCTATCAACTTCAACGAAACGAAGGAGATAGTCTTCGTCTCAGAGAACGTAGAGGAGAACGTGCCCCTGTCTACATCAATAGGCACGAAGTAGAAATGGTCGAGAGCTTCAAGTTTCTAGGGTGTCTAGATCACCAATGACCTGTCCTGTCCCCCCCCATGCTGATGCTATAGTTAAGAAAAGCCACCAACCCCTCTACTTTCTCAGGAGGTTAAGGAAATTGGCACATCTGTTACGACTTTTGCCAAGTTTTACGGATGCATCATGGAAAACATTCTTTCTGGCTGTATCACAGCTTGGGATGGGCTCCTGCTCTGCCCGAGACCACAAGAAAGTACAAAGGATTGTGAATGTAGCCCAATCCATCACGTAAACCAGCCTCCCACTCAATGACCCTTCTACACTTCCCACTGCCTCGGGGAAAGCAGCCAACATAATCAAGGATCATAAGAACATAAGAAATAGGAGCAGGAGTAGGCCATCTAGCCCTTCGAGCCTGCCCCGCCATTCAATAAGATCATGGCTGATCTGTCGTGGCTCAGTTCCACATTCCCGCCCTCTCCCCATAACCCTTAATCCCCTCGCTTATCAAAAACCCATCAACCCGCGTCTTAAAAATATTTAGCGAGGCAGCCTCCACCACTTCAACGGGCAGAGAATTCCAGAGATTCACCACCCTTTGAGTGAAGAAGTTCCTCCTCAACTCCGTTCTAAACCGCCCCCCCTTTATCTTGAGGCTGTGCCCCCTAGTCCTACTGTCTTTTCTGAGCGGGAAGAGCCTCTCCACCTCTATCCTATCCATCCCATTCATCATCTTATACGTCTCAATGAGATCTCCCCTCATTCTTCTAAACTCTAACGAGTACAAGCCCAGTTTATTCAGCCTCTCCTCATAGCTCAACCCCCTCAACTCCGGTATCAGCCTAGTAAACCTCCTCTGCACTCCCTCCAAGGCCAAAATATCCTTGCTTAAGTGCGGCGCCCAAAACTGCACACAGTACTCCAGCTGCGGCCTCACCAATGCTCTATACAGCTGCAGCAAGACCTCCCTGCACGCACCCCGGACATTCTCTCCTCCATCCTCTCCCATCAGGAAAATGATACAAAGGTCTGAGGTCACGCACCAACCGACTCAAGAACAGCTTCTTCCGTGCTGCCATCAGACTTTTGAATGAACCTACCTCTCATTAAGTTGATCTTTCTCCACACCCTAGCCATGACCGTAACGCTACACTCTGCAGTCTCTCCTTTCCTTCTCTACAAACAGATTGGTTTGTCTGTGTAACGCGCAAGAAACAAAATATTTCACTCTATGTAAATATATGTGACAATGGGCTGACACAGTGGCACAGTGGTTAGCACTGCCACCTCACAGCACCAGGGACCAGAGTTCAATTCCCAGCTTAAGTCTGTGTGGAGTCTGCATGTTCTCCTCATGTCTGTGTGGGTTTCCTCCGGGTGCTCTGGTTTCTTCCCAGTCAGAAAGACGTGCTGGTTAGGTGTCATTGTCCCGAACAGACGCCGGAGTGTGGCGACTCGGGGAATTTCATTGAAGTGTTAATGTAAGCCTGCTTGTGACACTAGTAAATAAACCTTAAAAATAAACATGGAACATAGAACGCTACAGCACAAACAGGCCCTTCGGCCCACAAGTTGCGCCGACTAATTAAAAAGCAATGACCCTCTAACCTAAACCAATCCCTTTCCATCCATAAACCTATCCACGGATCTCTCAAACGCCCCCAAACTAGGCACATCTACAACCGCAGCAGGCAGGGCATTCCAATCCCTCACCACCCGCTGGGTAAAGAACCTACCCCTGACATCCGTCCTATAACTACCACCCCTTAATTTAAAGCCATGCCCCCTCGTGCTAGCTTTCTCCATCCGAGGAAAAAGGCTATCACTGTCCACCCTATCTAAACCTCTAATCATCTTATATGTTTCAATAAGGTCCCCTCTTAGCCGTCTTCTTTCCAACGAAAACAACCCCAAATCCCTCAGTCTCTCCTCATAGGACCTTCCCTATTCACACCCATACCTACCAAGCTCTAGAACTATCTGTAACTCCCAATCCCATTAAATCCCCTGTACTCATCCAGAAGTCTTTTAAAAGACCCCAACGAGTTCGCCTCCACCACCACCGACGGCAGCCGATTCCACTCACCCACCACCCTCTGAGTGAAAAACTTACCCCTGACATCTCCTCTGTACCTGCTCCCCAGCACCTTAAACCTGTGTCCCCTCGTAGCGACCATTTCAGCCCTGGGAAATAGCCTCTGAGAATCCACCCGATCTATACCTCTCAACATCTTATAAACCTCTATCAGGTCGCCCCTCATCCTTCGTCTCTCCAGGGAGAAGAGACCGAGCTCCCTCAACCTATCCTCATGAGGCATGCCTCCCAATCCAGGCAACGTCCTTGTAAATCTCCTCTGCACCCTCTCAATGGCTTCCACATCCTTCCTGTAGTGAGGCGACCAGAACTGAGCACAGTACTCCGAGTGGAAATCAATCAAAACATTTGTATCCTTGCAAAGAAACTCAGTTAGCACTGATTCACTTAGAAGTTGCGCTGCAAAGCCATAGGAAAGAATGTGGTCAGAGTGCTGGAAGTTCCCTCAGGGCTGAGACTACAGACTCATGGTGACCAGGGGATTTTCACAGTAACTTCATTTCAGTGATCCTGTAAGCCCACATCAATTTTAAAATTACTGTGAAAATCCCCTTGTCTCCACACTCCGGCTCCTGTTTGGTTACACCGAGGGAGAATTTAGCACGGCCGATGCACCCTAACCAGCAGATCGTTTGGAGTGCGGGAGGTGCTGGTTGGCAGTTGGTGACTAGTGGAGTGCCCCAGGGATCGGTGCTGGTGCCTCATCTGTTTACCATTTATATAGATGATCTGGAGGAGGGGGCTGAGTGTAGGGTGTCGAAATTTGCTGATGACACAAAGATGAGTGGAAAAACAAATTGTGCGGAGGGTGTGGAATGTCTGCAGAGAGATCTGGGTAGGCTGAGCGAGTGGGCGAGGACCTGGCAGATGGAGGATAATGTTAGCACATATGAGGTTATCCACTTTGGCAGAAATAATAGTAGGAGGGATTATTATTTAAAGGGTGAAAAGCTGCAGCATGCTACAGTGCAGAGGGACCTGGGGGTCGTTGTGCGTGAATCGCAAAAACCCAGTCTGCAGGTGCAGCAGGTGGTCAAGAAGGTGACTGGAATGTTGGCCTTCATAGCGAGGGGGATTGAATATAAAAGTAGGGAGGTCTTGCTGCGACTGTACAGGGCACTGGTGAGGCCGCAGCTGGAGTACTGTGTGCAGTTTTGGTCACCGCACTTGCGGAAGGATATATTGGCCTTGGAGGGAATGCAGAGAAGGTTCACCAGGCTGATACCGGAGATGAGGGGGTTAGCCTACGAGGAGAGATTGAATAGACTGGGTCTGTACTCGTTGGAGTTTAGAAGGCCAAGGGGGGATCTTATAGAGACGTATAAGATAACGAAGAGGCTAGATAGGGTAGAGGGAGAGAGATTCTTCCCGCTTCTGAAAGGATAGCAGGACTAGAGGGCACAGCTGCAAAATAAGGGCGGGGGTGGTGTAGTTTAGATCGGAGTTGAGGAGGAACTTCTTCACTCAAAGGGTGGTGAATCTCTGGAATTCTCTGCCCTTTGAAGTGGTGGAGGCTGCCTCACTAAATATATTTAAGTCACGGGTAGATAGGTTTCTGATAGACAGGGGAATTAAGGGTTGTGGGGAGCAGGCGAGAAAGTGGAACTGATCCACTTCAGATAACAGCAGGTTTTAGTCCAACTGATTTATTTGATCGTAAACTCACTAGCTTTTGGGGGGATTTCCCTCTTCTTCAGGTGAATGGAGTGTTCTGGCCTCAGACAGAGCGTATAAAGCACAGACAGCTTACAGATTACTGATTAGAATGCGAACCTTTACACCTAACCTGCTGTTCAAGTCCTAAAGTGGCCGACAATGTGTGTGGAAGGAGCACTGATCACAGGTTAAGGAGATGTGTATTGTCTCCAGACAGTACAGTAAGTCCTGGACGGTCTCAACAGGGATCTTGGGTTCATGTCGCACTATCTGTAACCCCCGTGACTTGCCTGGGTTTGCAAAACCTCACTTACTGTACTGTCTGGAGACAATACACATCTCTTTAACCTGTGATCAGCACTCCTTCCACACACATTGTCAGCCACCTTAGGACTTGAACAGCAGGTTAGGTGTAAGGATTCGCATTCTGATCAGTAATCTCTAAACTGTCTGTGCTTTATATGCTCTGTCTGAGGCCAGAACTCTCCATTCACCTGAAGAAAAGGGAATCCCCTCGAAAGCTAGTGAGTTTACTATCAAATAAATCGGTTGGACTAAAACCTGGTGTCGTCAGACTTTTTACTGTGTTTACCCCAGTCCAACGCCGGCACATCCACATCACCACTTCAGATCAGCCATGATCTTATTGAATGGCGGGGCAGGGTCAAAGGGCTAGATGGCCTACTCCTGCTCCTATTTGTTATGAAACTGGGGCACCCGGAGGAAACCCACACAGACACGGGGAGAACATACAGCCTCCGCACAGACAGCCCAACCCAAGCCGGGAATTGAACCCAGCTCCCTGGCACCCGAAGGCAGCAGTACTAATCACTGTCCAGGCACCTTGGAACAATGTTTAACCAAACTTACCTTCCTCTCTTTCTCCGTCTCTGTCTCTCTCGTCTTCTCCGTAAGCCGTCTCCCTCTCTATTCTCTCCCCCAGCGGTTTGAATCTGGCCCTCCCGATGCAAGCAGCAGATATAAACACTTCCTGTACGGGGGCTGAGTCAGAGACTGCTGCAACTCCAGGGCGTGTTTTGCAGATAGGGCAGCCTTCTGCAGTCAGTGTCCATCACTTGCTCCCTGTCTAGGTCACTTGTTGCAGTGGGGTGAAGTTGCGTGCGCGTGTGTGTGTGTGTGTGTGCGCGTGCGCGTGGCTAGAAGCTGTTTGCCTTAACACAGCTGGAATTTGAGCTGATTGCGAGCCAGGCAAGGGAGGACTTGTTTTCTCCCCTGCCCCCGAAGCAGGAGGGTCAGTTCACTGAACGTGGAACATTACAGCACAGCGCAGGCCCTACGGCCCTCAGTGTTGTGCCGAGCTATGTCCTGCCCCGATTTTTTTTTTTTTGTTCACTCGTGCCTGGTCGGCCCTTGAACTGAGTGTCTTGCTGCGCATATTATAGAGGGGATTTAAAACTCAACAACATCGCTGTTTGGATCTGGAATCACGTGTAGGAATAAGGGCAGCAGATTTCCTTCCCTAGAAGGGGACATTAGTGAACCAGATTGTGGGGGGGGGGGGGGTTTAAATTGATCTATTAGTGTCACAAGATGGCTTACATTAACACTGCAATGAAGTTACTGTGAAAATCCCCCTAGTCGCCAGCGCCTGTTCGGGTGCACTGAGGGAAAATTTAGTGTGACCAACAACACCTATCCTTAATATAAAGTTGACCTTTCTCTTCCACTCTAGCTATGACTGCAAAACCACATTCTGCACCCTCACTTTTCCTTCTCTCAGAACAGTATGCTCTGCTGCCCTCTCCTTTAATATCCCACCTCCGGATATTGCTTTGCCCCTCCCAGATCCCCCATGTATCTCTCCTTGCTGCCACCCACCCCCACCCTCCATTAATGCCTCCTCGGCAGATCCCTCCCCTATACATATCACCTTGTCCCTCCCACATGCCCCAAATATCCCTCCTCCTCCCTCCAGTACAACCCTCCCCCATATGTCCCGACCCCGCATATCACTCCCTCATCTCTGCAATACAACCCTCCTCTGTGTATCCCTACCCGGCACATCACTCTCCCATTCAGCCCTCCCCCTGTATATCACTGCCCCTCCCACATTCCTTTTATCCCTCTTTGCCTCCCCCACCCGTACATCCCTCTTCCGCATCTCTCCCTGTGTATACCCCTCTCCTGTATTTTGCTTTGCCATACACCCCATATACTCACATCCCCCGCATATCCCCCCCCATCCGCATATCCCCCCCATCCGCATATCCCCCCCCATCCGCATATCCTCCCCCCATCCGCATATCCTCCCCCCATCCGCATATCCTCCCCCCATCCGCATATCCTCCCCCCATCCGCATATCCTCCCCCCATCCGCATATCCTCCCCCCATCCGCATATCCTCCCCCCATCCGCATATCCTCCCCCCATCCGCATATCCTCCCCCCATCCGCATATCCTCCCCCAATCCGCATATCCTCCCCCAATCTATTCCTCCCCCGTCCGCATATCCTCCCCCAATCTATTCCTCCCCCGTCCGCATATCCTCCCCCAATCTATTCCTCCCCCGTTTCTTTGTTTATTTCTATTCTTTTCTTACTTTATTAGTCACAAGTAAGGCTTACATTAACACCGCAATGAAGTTACTGTGAAATTCTACAGCCTCTCCCATGTACTCCATATATTTATCTCCCTCTGTAAATCCCTGCTTGCCTGCCAAGATATCCCCAAATCCCAACCCCCCTCATACCAACCCCCATATACACCCCTCATACCAACCCCCATATACACCCCTCATACCAACCCCCATATACCCTCTCTCATAGCAATTCCCGTATACCCCACCTCCCTCATACCAACCCCCATATACTCCCCTTTTACCAACCCCCGTATACCCTCTCTCATACCAACCCCCCCCGTATACCCCCATACCAACCCCTGTATACCCCCCTTATACCAATTCCCGTACACTTCCTCACCCCAACACCCGTATAATCCCTCATACCAACCCCCATATACTCCACTCACACCAACCCCCTCATATCAACCCCACTCTGCTCCCCTTATACCAACCCCTCTATATTCCCCTCATATCAACCCCCGTATGCCCTCCTCATATCAGCCCCCCCCGTATCACACCCCCGTGTGCCCCGCCCACACCCTTCTTATGACGCCGGCGAGAAATGTCTTGATTGACGGGGCCTCCAACCAATCGGTGCTGACGAGGGGCGGGGATGGCATTGATCGACGGCGGGCTCCACCAATGGGGAGAGAGCCCGTGCCCGCTTTGCTCTGCCACGTCCGTTGTTCCCTCTCCGCCCCGGGGGGGCGGGGGGAGGGAGAGAACTTTTGATTGACGGGGCCCCCGCCCAGTCGTTGAGGTTGACGTCAACCATCTCCAACACGTGATTAGCCCGTCGTTGCCGGCCTTCAACCAATCAGCGTTGGACGAAGGCGGAGACCGTAGTAATTGACACCGGGATTATCCAATGCAGAGCGGACGCTGTGGGGGGGAAGGGGGAGGGGGAGGGCGGGGCCAAGGCGGCCAGCAGGGAGGGTGGAACCAATACTTGATTGACGGCGTGGGTGGGTGGGCGGGGTAGAGGGATTAGCCAATCAACCGTGGGAAGTAGTGATTGACATCGGTATCGTCCAATAGAGTGGGCACTCGAGGGGGCGTGGCTTTATGGCACCGCCCACTCCCCCTCCTGCCGTCGCGGAGGGCGGAACAAGCCTTTTTAATTGACAGGACAGCGCAACCAATCGCAATTCCGGCAAGGCGGGGGCTTGGTTTGTATTTTGTTTGTGTCTTATTATTCGAGTGAAGTGGCTGGAAACAGTAGTGGAAGAAGGCCGACGAGTGTTTGGCGAGGGAGGGAAGCGAACGCTCGTTTCTTTCTATGGCGGGCAGCCGTTGGGCAGCGCTCCCTTCTCCTGGGCCGATTGTTTGGGGGTGGTGTTTCCAGGCAGATGCCGGTTCAAACAGCAACGGCCGTTCACGTGACTTTGGGGGGGCGGGGGTCGTCAGCTCAAGGGCGATGCCTGCTGCCCCGCCCCTCCCCTGTCAATCAACGTCGGGGCGAGGTGACGGATTGGTTTGGGGCCGGCTGGTAGGAGGAGCGATGTCCATCTCCATGGCGACGCGGCGCGTGTGGCCGTCCGCCCCTCCCCCCCCCCAGAGCCGACGTCGTCCGGCCCCTGTCAATCAACGACGGGGCGGCGCGACCGATTGGCTGAGGGGCAATATGCGTGCCGCATCTCCATGGCGACGCTGCGTGCGCGGGGAGGGCGGACATGACGCGGACCGGCCGACCAATCGGCATTGTTGGGGGGGGTAGGGGCTTGATTGACGTCGGGCCTCGCCAATCAGGAGAGAGTCGTCGAAGGGGGCGGGGCTCGAAACTGGTTGGTCTCCCGGGGAAACGGGTGTGAGACGCCGTCTCCTTGGAAACAGGGGTCAAGGGGCTGGCCACTAGAAATGGCAGAGAGGAGGTGGTGGGTCCCAGCACCCGGGCCACTTAGTCACAGGTAAGGCTCACTCAGTGGGGAGGGGTCTGCTACCCAGACTGGGAGCGAGTAGAGGGGTTGGGTGGATGGGGATTGGCACCCAAGGGTGACCCAGCTGCCCAAACATTAGAGTCAGCACCCAAGGGTGCTCCACCACAATCAAAGATCAAGCCGACACCCAAGGATGCTCCACAACAATCAAAGATAGAGTCGATACCCAAGGGTGCTCCACCATAGTCGAGGATAGAGCCAGCACCCAAGGGTGCTCCACAACAGTCACAGATAGAGCCGACATCAGGGGTGCTCCACAACAGTCAGAGATAGAGCCGGCACCCAAGGGTGCTCCACAACAGTCAAAGACAGAGTCGACACCCAAAGGTGCTCCACCACAATCAAAGATAGAACCGACACCCAAGGATGCTCCACAATGGTCACAGATAAAGCCGACACCCAAGGGTGCTCCACAACAGTCAAAGATAGAGTCGATGCCCAAGGGTGCTCCATGTCAACCAAACTTGGAGTTTGAACCCAAGGGTGTCCCACTCAGAATAAGTAGGGAGTCTGGCACCTCAAGAATGATCTAAAGCAACCAAATCTGGGTTTGGCACCCAAGGGTGTTCTACAAAAACTAAACATAGCATCAGCACTGAAGGATGCCCCACAGCAGCCAAACAGGGATCCAGGCACCCAAGGGTGCTCCATAGCAACCAAGCATGGAGTTAGCACCCGAGGATGCTCCACAGTAAGGGCAGGTGATGGTCTAATGATATTACCTACCACTAGATTATTAATCCAGAAACTCAGCTAATGTTCTGGGAACCCAAGTTTGAATCCTGCCACGGCTGTTGGTGGAATTTGAATTCAATAAAAGATATCGGGAATTAAGAATCTACGGATGATGGTGAAATCATTGTCGGAAAAATCCATCTGCAGTCCTTACCCGGTGTGGCCTACATGTGACTCCAGAGCCATACAGCAATGTGGTTGACTCTCAACTGCCCTTCAAGGGCAACTGCGGATGGGTAATAAATGCTTGGGCCCTGCCAGCGATGCCCATGTCCTCAGAATGAATTAAAAAAACATGGAGTTGGCACCCTAGGGTGCCCCATCTTGAATAAACAGAGAGCCTGGCCCTCGAGCATGCCCCACAGAAACTACCTTGTGCTTGGCAACCCAAGGGCTTGCTGTGACCACCAAACATGCACCGCGTCAAAAAAAACCATGGAGCTTGGCATTCAGGGGTGCATCACATCAACTAGATGTGTGCTTGGCACCCTAAGGAAGCACCTCGCCAGCGAAGCATGGAGTTGGGCTGCCACAAGAGCCCCACAGCAACCAGCTCTAAGCTCAGCACCCTAAGGGTGCACCACTGCAGCCACACATGGAGTCTGGCACCCAAGGGTACCCCAGAAAGCGAAAAGTGAATCTGGCATGCAGTAGTGCCTCACAACAATGTAATGTCAGCTTCTCTGCCCCAGGAGAGTCAATGCACAGAAAGGTGGACTTTGTCTCGCAACAGCTAAAGGTGATCTTAGCGCCCAAGTGTGCCCCCACAGAAACCACAATTCGAGGGCTTGTCACCACAGGGTGCCCTGGCACCAAGGATGGGCTTGCCAACCATGGCCCAATCATAGAGGTTTACAGCATGGAAACAGGCCCTTCGGCCCAACTTGTCATACCGCCTTTTTTAAAAATCCTTAAACTAATCCCAATTGCCCGCATTTGGCCCATATCCCTCTATACCCATCTTATCCATTGTAACTGTCTAAACGCTTTTAAAAGGACAAAATTGTACCCGCCTCTATTATAACCTCTGGCAGCTTGTTCCAGACACTCACCATCTGTGTGAAAAAATTGCCCCTCTGAACACTTTTGTATCTCTCCCCTCTCACCTTAAAACTATGCCCTCTAGTTTTAGACTCCCCTGTCTTTGGGAAGAGATATTGACATCTAACTGATCGGTACTCCTTGTTATTTTATAGACCTCTATAAGATCTTCCCTCAGCCCTCTATGCTCCAGAGAAAGAAGTCCCAGTCTATCCAGCCTCTCTTTATAACTCAAACCATCAAGTCCCGGTAGCATCCTAGTAAATCTTTTCTGCACTCTTTCTAGCTTAATAACATCCTTTCTATAATAGGGTGACCAGAACTGTACACAGTATTCCAAGTGTGGCCTTACCAATGTCTTGTACAACTTCAACAAGACGTCCCAACTCCTGTATTCAATGTTCTGGCCGATGAAACCAAGCAGGCTGAATGCCTTCTTCACCACTCTGTCCACCTGTGACTCCACTTTTAAGGAACTATGAACATGTACCCCAAGAACTCTTTGTTCTGTAACTCTCCTCAACGCCCTACCATTAACCGAGTAAGTCCTGCCCTGGTTCAATCTACCAAAATGCATCACCTTGCATTTATCTAAATTAAACTCCATCTGCCATTTGTCAGCCCACTGGCCCAATTGATAAAGATCCTGTTGCAATCGGAGATAACTTTCCTCACTGTCCACTATGCCACCAGTCTTGGTGTCATCTGCAAACTTACTAACAATGCCTTCTATATTCTCATCCAAATCATTAATATAAATGACAAATAACAGTGGGGCCAGCACTGATCCCTGGGGCACATGGCTGGTCACAGGCCTCCAGCTTGAAAAACAACCCTCTACAACCACCCTCTGGCTTCTGTCAAGAAGCCAATTTTGTATCCATTTAGCTACCTCATTCTGATCCCGTGAAATTTAACCTTATGCAACAACCTACCATGTAGTACCTTGTCAAAGGCCTTGCTAAAGACCATGTAGACGAACATCAACTGCACTGCCCTCATCTACCTTCTTGGTTACTCCTTCAAAAAACTCAATCAAATTTGAGGGACATGATTTTCCACTCACAAAGCCATGCTGACTGTCCCTAATCTGTCCTTGCGTCTCTAAATGCCTGCAGAACCTGTCTCTCAAAATACTTTTTAACAAACTGCTCACCACAGACGTGAGGCTCACTGGCCTGTAGTTCCCAGCCTTTTCCCTGTAGCCCTTTTTAAACAAAGGCGCAACATTTGCCTCTCTCCAACCTTCAGGCACCTCACCCGTGACTATCGATGATTCAGATATCTCTGACAAGGGACTCACAATTTCCTCCCTAGCCTCCCACAATGTCCTGGGATACACTTCACCAGGTCTTGGGGAGTGGAAGAACAGGCTGGAGGGCCTGAATGGCCTATTCCCTTCCCCCTGATAACTGCCTAACCTGGAGAGGACACCTTGTGATAGAATAAAAGTTATGAAATTCACGTTGGCAGGCGTATGAGAGTGTGGTGCACCCCACCCCCAGCGCTCAATTGGTTCACCTAGTACCCTGGTGGGGTGTGGCAACTGGTGGTGGAGGGTTCTATGCAGGGCCTCAGTTTGCCATCAACAACAATTCTTATTTATATAGCAGCTTCGGGTAATGGAAAGTCCATTCGAAAATGTATTCCAAAACAAAGTATGACCCTGAGCTATGTGTTAGGTCAAAGTGTCGGCCTACTTTCTCAGGGGGCTAAGGAAATTTTGGCATGTCGGCTAGGGCTCTCATCAGTTTGTACAGATGCACAATAAAAAGTGTTCTTTCTGGATATATCACAGCTTGGTGTGGCTCCTGCTCTGACCAAGACCACAAGATACTACGTGGGGTCATGAACAAAGCCCAACCCATCACGCAAACCAGCCTCCAATGCATTGATTCCATCTACACTTCCTGCTGCCTTGGAAAAGCAGCCAGCATAATGAAGGACCCCATGCACCCTGGACATTCTCTCTTCCACCTTCTTCCATCGGAGAAAAGATACAAAAGTCTGAGGTTACATACCAGTCGACTCAAGAACAGTTCTTCCCTGCTGCCATCAGACTTTTGAATGGACTTGCCCTGCATTAAGTTGATCTTTCTCTGCACCCTAGCTATGACTGCAATACTACATTCTGCACTCTCTCGTTTCTTTCTCTGTGAACAATATGCTTTGTCTGTATAGCGCGCTAGAAACAATACTTTTTATTGTATCCCAATACATATGACAATAGTAAATCAAATCAAAAAATCCCATGTTCGAATTCCAAGGCACAATTGACTTAAAGATGTTGTAGAAAAACGAGTTTTTGTTGACTGCCTCGTTAAACAGGAACCATTCCTCTTTTGGATGAATTGCTGATCTTGCGAAATGCTATGCCTTTCTTTCAAAAACTCCCACTGCCTCTCTCTCTCTGAGAAATCTCACAACACCAGATTAAAGTCCATCAGGTTTATTTGGTAGCAAAAGCCACTAGCTTTCAGAGTGCTGCTCCTTCACCAGGTAAGTGGAGAGTTCTGTTCACAAACAGGGCAGATAAAGATACAAACTCAATTTACAAAATAATGGTTGGAATGCGAGTCTTTACGGGTAATCAAGTCTGAAAAGTACAGAAAATGTGAGTGGAGAGAGGGTTAAGCACAGGTTAAAGAGATGTGTATTGCCTCCAGACAGGACAGTTAGTGAGATATTGCAAACCCAGGCAAGTTGTGGGGGTTACAGATAGTGTGACATGAACCCGAGATCCCAGTTGAGGCCGTCCTCATGTGTGCAGAACTTGGCTATCGGTCTCTGCTCAGCGACTTTGCGCTGTTGTGTGTCGTGAAGGCCGCCTTGGAGAACGCTTACCTGATGATCAGAGGCCAAATGCCCATGACTGCTGAAGTGTTCGCCAACAGGAAGGGAACAGTCTTGCCTGGTGATTGTTGAATGGTGTTCATTCATCTGTTACTGTAGCATCTGCATGGTCTCCCCAATGTACCATGCTTCGGGACATCCTTTCCTGCAGCGTATCGGGTAGATAACATTGGCCGAGTTGCAAGAGTATGTGCCGCGTACCTGGTGGATGGTGTTCTCCCGTGAGATGATGGCATCCATGTTGATGATGTGGCACATCTTGCAGAGGTTGCTGTGGCAGCGTTGTATGGTGTTGTGGTCACTGTTCTCCTGAAAGCTGGGTAGTTTGCTGTGGACAATGGTCTGTTTGAGGTTACACGGTGTATGTATGTATGTACCATGTATAGACAGGTTTAAGGTGCCCAGCTACACTTCATTCCTTTTGAGGTCAGCTTTGTTAAGGGTTCAATCTGAGTGTTTGCACATTTTCTGCAAACTTAATGTCAAACTCCACAATGTGTGGTCACCTTTCAATCTGGCTCAATCCTCAGCACTGAGACTTGAACAACCACCCCACAACCACCCCATCACCCCACCTCACCCCCACCACCCAATCCCTCACTGGAATGGGCAATGAGTGGCCACATTCCTTCAACGAATAAAACAAAATATTCCCCTGGTTGGTGGACCACCCTTCTTGAACACCCAGGTCTTATTCCCATAATCCATTTAATTGACAGGGAGATGGTGTGGCATTTTTAAAAAAAACACTTCATTTTCTAATCCCTTCAAGGCCTCAACACCCCACCCCCTCCCCCTCATCTCTGGAATCTCCTCCTGCCCTGCTGGGTGACCCTCTGAAATCTCTGCGCTCCTCCAATTCTGACCTCATGATCTTAGTCGCTCCGCCATTGCTCCCCTGTGCCCTCAGTGCCTGGGGGAGGCAGTGAAGGGAGGGGGTGGAGATCTGGGACCCCCGTTCACCCTGTCCCTCAACCTGAATGTAACCCTTCAAGATGCAGCTTCACACCTATTCCCTCTGGTCATCCCTTGACCTATGGATGCCTTGTACGGCTTACCATAGAACAGAATCATAGAATCCTGGCAGTACAGAAGTGTGCCATTTGGCCCATGGAACCTGCACCAACAACAATCCCACCCAGGCCCTATTCCAGGCCATAACCCCACTTAGTTACCCTGCTAATGCCCCTGATACTAAGGGGCAATTTAGATGGCCAATCCACCTAACCTTCACATCTTTAGACACTAATGGGCAACTTAGCCTGGCCAATCCACCTACCCTGCACATCTATGGACCGTGGGAAGAAACAGGAGCACCTGGAGGAAACCTACCCAGACCCCTACCCAGGGGTGGGGAGAGAATGTGCAGACTCTGCAGACAGTGACCCGAGTTGCAATCAAACCCAGATCCCTGGCGCTGTAAGACAGCAGCGCTGTGATAACAGGGCAGGCATTGTATGAGGTAAAGTTTCTATCTACATGCAAGTTACCTCACTCATTAGCAGTCTCTCTCTTTCTGCAGCTTAGAGTTTAACACTTGGCCACTCGTCGTATCCCCATTTATTTATTCTTTCACTGCACTTTTGGCCGGGCCCAACATTTGTCATCTGTCTCTAATTGTCCCTTGAGAAAGTGGGTGAGCCACCCTCCTTGAACGCGCTGCAGTCCCTGTGTGCTGGGGGTAACATCCACAGTGCACTTAGGGAGGGAGTCACAGTGAAGGAACGGCCGATATATTTCGGAGTATTTTTTCTCATGGGTATTGCTGGCTGGCCAGCATTTATTGTCCATCCCTAGTTGCCCTTTGGAGGGCAGTTGAGAGTCAACCACATTGCTGTGTGGCTCTGGAATCATGTGTAGGCCAGACCAGGTAAAGATGGCAGATTTCCTTCCCTGAAGGAAATGAGTCTTAGAAGTCATAGAAACCTACAGTGCAGAAAGAGCCCATTTGGCCCATCAGGTCTGCATTGGTCTCAATCCCACCCAGGACCTATCCCCCTTACCCCATGCAATTATCCTAGCCAGTTCCCCTGACAATAAGGGGCAATTTAGCATGGCTAATCCATCTAACCCACACGTCTTTGTTTCGTGAACCAGATGGTGTTTTCGACAATCGACAATGGTTTCAGGGGAATTTGCTGATGGTGGTGTTCCCGATGTGTCTGCTGCTGTCTGGCAGCGCTTTGGCACAGTGGTTAGCACTGCTATATCACAGCGCCAGGACTTGCTTCAACTCTGGCCTTGGGTCACTGTCTTTGTGAAGTTTGTATGTCCCCCTGTGTCTGCGTGGGTTTCCACCAAGTGCTCTGGTTTCCTCCCACCCTGCAAGATGTGCTGGTCAGGTTGATTGGCCGTGCAGAGAAGATATGTGGGATTACGGGGATAGGGTATGGGTGGGATTGTGGTTGCTGCAGACTTGATGGGCCTAATGGCCTCCTTCTGTGCTGTTGGGATTTTATGATTCTCTGTCTGTCTCTCTCTCTCTGTCTCTTTCTCTGTGTGTCTCTCTCTCTTTCTTTCTTGCTGCCTCTCTCTCTTTCTCTCTGTGTCTCTCTGTCTCTGTCTGTCTGTCTCTCTCTCTCACTGGCCCCCTCACCCCCGCTGCCTTCCTTGCACCCGCTGCGCCCCCCCCGCTGTCCCCTTGCCCCTGCTGCCCCCTCATGCTCTCGCTGTCTCTGATTCTCTCTCTCTATGTCTCTCTCTGGGTCCTGCCACCCCAACCGCCATCATTATACCCGCAGAGTATAGAAGACATCTAGTGCTTGATGTGATTGTGTGATTGGGCAGCACTCGCTGAACAATCCTGAGTGTCTTCATCAGCAAGCAAACAACTCGGAACACAGCTCATTTACACACTGGATGGGAATGTGGGCTTGAGATTCATAATCAGATCAGCCGCCATCTTATCGAATGGCAGAGGCAGCCTCGATCCAAGTTGCCTGCAGTGCTCCAAGTTCGTATCTCTATATGTGCGCAGTAGAGGGTGAGCTTCGAAGCAGCCAAGGAAGGTGCCCCTGAGAACATGGCTGTGCCACTCTGGGTACCAGCAGGTTCATTCTCGGGACCATCCACCATCCCCACCAATACTGCCACACCAATTTGGTTCCAATGTTTAATGTTCTGAAACCTGGAATAAAATCCTGTTCAATGATGTAACCTAATCCAGCAAATATAACTGAACCCGTCTGTGTGTGTGTGTGTGTGTGTGTGTGTGTGTGTGTGTGTGTGTGTGTGTGTGTGTGTGTGTCCCAAACCAATTTAAATTGAGAGCAGAGGGCTGTGTAGAGGCTGGGTCATTAAGTGTGTTTGAGGCTGAGACAGACAGATTTTTAATTGGGGAGGGAATCAGGGGTTATGAGGATAAGGTGGGAAAGTGGGAGTTGAGGATTCTCACATCAAAATCAGTCATTGAATGGGCAGAACAGACTCATTGGGCCGAATTTGTCTACCTCTGCACCGATGTCAAATTGTTCTCCTCTCCTGGCCATCCCCAGCCCACGCTTTCGTACTGAGGGTCTCGCATCAGATCAGTCATTGAATGGGCGGATCAGACTCGATGGGCCGAATGGCTTACTTCTGCTCCTACTTTCTACATTTTAAAAAATCATTTGTAAGTATCACAAGTAGGCTTACATTAACACTGTGATGAAGTTACTGTGAAATTCCCCTAGTCGCTACACTCTGGCGCCTGTTCGGGTTACACTGAGGGAGAATTTAGCACGGCCAATCCACCTAACCAGCACGTCTTTCAGACTGTGGGAGGAAACCGGAGCACCCGGAGGAAACCCATGCTGACACGGGGAGAATGTGCAAACTCCACACAGACTGTGACCCAAGCCAGAAATGGAACCCAGGTCCTGGTATCGTGAAGCAGCAGTGCTACCACTGTGCCACCACAACTCCCCTATTTCTTACAACCTCAAAATACTGTGGATGCTGGAAATCTGAAATCAAAGCAGGACTTGCTGGGAAAACTCATCAGCTCTGGTAGCAGCTGAATTGAATTGACTTGATTTATTATTGTCACATGTATTGGGATACAGTGAAAAGTATTGTTTCTTGCGAGCTGTACAAAACATACTGTACGTAGAATACATAGGGAGAAGGAAACGCGAGGGTGCAGAATGTAGTGTTACAGTCATAGCTAAGGTGGAGAGAAAGATCAACTTAATATAAAGCAGATCCATTCAAAAATCTGTTGGCAGTAGGGAAGAAGCTGTTCTTGTGTTGGTTGATACGTGTCCTCAGACTTTTTCCCATTGGAAGAAGATGGAAGGGAAGTATGTTTGTTTAAAAGTTTATTTATTTATTAGTCACAAGTTGGCTTACTTTACACCGCCCGTGTGACTGGGGTGATGGGTACTTGATTATGCTGTCTGCTTTGCTGAGGCAGCAGGAAGTGTAAGCAGAGTCAATGGATGGGAGGCTGGTTTGCGTGATGGATTAAGCTACATTCACAACCCTTTGTAATTTCTTGCAGTCTTGGGCAGAGCAGCAGCCCATACCAAGCTGTGATACACCCAGAAAGAATATTTTCTATGGTGCATCTCTAAAAGTTGGTGAGAGTTGTAGCAGACATGCCAAGTTTCCTTCGTCTTCTGAGGTGTTGGTGGGCTTTCTTAACTATAGTGTCAGCATGGGGGAGACCAGGACAGGTTGTTAGTGATCTGGACACCTAAAAACTTGAAACTCAAATCACCTCAAAAAAGTATTTTGCTTCAGATTCAGTCCAAAGAAAATAAGTGTGTCTCAAAATCTTTCAACAGAATAAAGGTGTGCCATGGCTCATAAAAGGTCAGGAATCACTGCTCTGAGGTATTCAAACCCAGCAGTGTTGAGACTAGAGTTCAGTGTTTTTTGGGAGAGTTTTGCTTGCGAGTTGTTATTCTCCTTTTCACATCTCCTGCTGTAACCAGTTAGCCCGGTTATGGATATACTGTTTTGCCCCTGTGATGTTATTCTACCTCGGTAACCCCTTGGACCTTTTTACATATCAGCGTAAACTGTATTCTTATGTCTCCACTTTGAACTGGCATGGTGGCACAGTGGGTAGTACTGCTGCTTCACAGCGTTAGGGACCAACCTAGGGTGAGCACGTGGAGCTGGCACGTTTCCTCCCTGTGTCTGTGTGGGTTTCCTCTGGGTGCTCCGGTTTCCTCCCACAATCCAAAGATGTGCATGTTAGGTGGATTGTCCATGCTAAATTGCCCCTTAGTGTCAGGTGGATTAGCAGGATAATTACGGAGGTAGGGTCTGGATGGCATTGTTGCCAATGCAGGTATGATGGGCTGAATGGCCTCTTTCTGCACTGTAGGGATTCTATAATTCTTTAATAAACATCTCTGCCCTTGAATATATCAGATTCCATTGTCCTTAAACACCTTTTAAAACTAAAATTCTCCAAATATCAATAAAAATCATACTTTCTGGTCGGTAAAATTAAACATACTTCCCCTCATGGAGTCTCTGTAAGATGCAAATGTTCCTTGTTGTCTCTGAATCCCCTTTTGAAATTCAATTGGAAAACCAATTTTCCTCACTTATTTCCTGGAGTCATAGATAGAGCCAAAGAGGTTTACAGCATGGAAACAGGCCCTTTGGCATGGCCAATTTGTCCATGCCGCCCTTTTCATTTAACGCCTAATTAATAATATCCCTTTATACCTATCATATCCATGTAACTGTCTAAATGTTTTTTAAATGACAAAATTGTACCCACCTCTACTACTACCTCTGGCAGCTTGTTCCAGACACTCACCACCCTCTGTGTGAAAAAATTGCCCCTCTGGACACTTTTGATCTCTCCCCTCTCACCTTAAACTTATGCCCTCTTAAGTTTTAGACTCTCCTACTTCTGGGAAAAAATAATGACTATCAGCTAATCTGTGCCCCTCATTATTTTATAGATCTCTATAAATCACCCCTCAGCCTCCTACGCTCCAGAGAAAAATGTCCCAGTCTATCTCCTTATAACTCAAACCATCAAGTCCCAGTAGCACCCTAGTAAATCTTTTCTGCACTCTTTCTAGTTCAATAACATAGTAGAATCATAGAATATCTACAGTGCAGAAGGAGGCCATTCAGCCCATCAAGTCTCCACTGACCACATTCCCACCCAGGCCCTATTCCAACAACCCCACATATTTACCCCGCTAATCCCCGACACTAGGGTCAATTTAGCATGGCCAATCAACCTAATGCGCACATCCTTGGAGTGTGGGAGGAAACTGGAGCACCCAGAGAAAACCCACGCAGACACAGGGAGAACGTACAAACTCTACACAGACAGTGATCCTGGGTCA
The DNA here is from genome assembly GCF_965287045.1 of Carcharhinus amblyrhynchos. Classification (NCBI taxonomy): domain Eukaryota; kingdom Metazoa; phylum Chordata; class Chondrichthyes; order Carcharhiniformes; family Carcharhinidae; genus Carcharhinus; species Carcharhinus amblyrhynchos. The sequence continues at coordinate 99,209 of NW_027650054.1, read as the reverse complement.
GAATTGATCCTAGGTCCCTGGCACTGTGAGGTGAGCAGGCTTACCAATGCACAACTTAATAAGATGTCCCAACTCCTGTGTGTAGGGTTCTGGCCAATGAAACCAAGCATGCTGAATGCCTTCTTCACCACTCTGTCCACCTTTCACAATACTTACTTCAGATCCAGCCTATTTACTTACTCACTTGCATCCTCCGTCCTTTTTTCCTCTCCAGGATGGATAGCGTCTATGGCAAGGACACGCCCTTCACCGACAGTACCTACATGAGAGAGGTCCAACTCAGGAGAGACAGTGACTACAAGGTAAGGTCTGAATGCCCCGCTTCCATCCCACCCTTGCACGGGGAGTTCCCCTCGCCTGAGCAGGTCAGACCGGAGGCTGTCTTCGACAAGGCAGCCACAGATGGCGGAAAGGAAGGACTTGCATTTATGAGGTGCCATAAATGCAAGTGGTGACCAAGGTGGGGATGGTGATGTGGTGGGGGGGGGGGGGGGGGCAGATTTGGTGGGTGTGGAGAGGGAGGGGACCACATCTGGAGTATTACTTACTCCTAAGTAAGGAGTTTTGGCCTCCTTATTTGAGGAAGGATGTGGTGGCATTGGAGTCAGTTCAGAGGAGATTCACCAGATTGATTCCGGGGATGAAAGGGCCGGCGGCACGGTGGCACAGTGGTTAGCACTGCTGCCTCACAGCGCCAGGACCCCGGCTTGATTGCGATCTCGGGTCACTGCCTGTGGAGTTGGCACTTTCCCCCCCGTGTCTGAGTGGGTTTCCTCCCGGTGCTCCAGTTTCCTCCCACAGTCCAAAGAAGGGTGGGTTAGGTGGATTTGCCGTGCTAAATTGCCTCTTACTGTCAGGGAGATTGTGAGGATTATGGGAATAGACTCTTGGTGGGATTGTGGTTGGTACAGACTAGATGGGCCAAATGGCTCCTTCTGTACTGTAGGATTTGATGACTTATGAGTAGAGATTAAACGGTTTGGGGCTTGTACTTGCTGGAGTTTAGAAGGATGAGAGGGGATCTGATTGAGCTTTATAAAATTTTAAAAGGGATTGATAAAGTAAATGTGGGGCCGAATGTTTCCCCTTGTGGGGCAATCGAGAGCAAGAGGTCCCAGGTAGAGGTTGGGAGGCAGTAGATTTAAAACTGAGATGAGGAGAAACTACTTCGCACAGAGGGTGGTGAATCTGTGGAACTCGCGGTCCCATAGCGCGGTGGAGATTGAATGATTAAATGGTTTCAAGGAGGAGATAGATATGTTTCTAATAAAAAATGGGTTAAAGGGACACAAGGAACAGGCGGGGAGATGGATTTGAGACCAAAGAGAGAGATCAGTCATGATCTGATTGAATGGCAGAGCAGGCTCGGGGGGCTGAATTTGCCCAATTCTACTCCCATTTCCTATGTTCCTATGTAAATATCATTATCAGGCCTTTATGCCGATAATATCTTACAAACCAATCTGGCCACCCAGACCAACATGAATCACAACAGAGGTGGGAATGCAAGACTGCAGATTCTATGCTCACCAAGCTGCTTTCCCCAACTCTCTGGTATCTAACCTGTCTCTGAACACTTCAGCCCTACTCTACCTGGACTAGTTTTTATCAAACAAGTCCTATAGTGCCCAGTCTGGTGTTCTAACACACAGACACATGCCCCAGGACATGTTGTACGAGAATGTTCATGCAAACATACACAGCCACACACACACACACACCTGCTGGAGTTTGTGTGGTGTGGGTAACACACATAGTGCTATTAGGGAGGGAGCTCCAGGATTTGGACCCCAGCCACAGTGAAGGAGCAGCCGATATATTTCCCAGTCGGGATGGTGACTGGGGCTTGGAGGGGAACTTGCATGTGCAGGAACATGTGTCTGCTGCCCCTTGTCATTCTAGATGGTAGAGGTGGCGGATTTGGAAGGTGCTGTCACAGGAACCTTGATGAGTCATTGCAGTGCATCATGTAGATGGTACACGCACACTGCAGCATGGGTGGTGGAGGGAGTCAATGTTTGTGGATGTAGAAGGTGGACAGGCTTTTGGGATGAATCCCCAGAAGGCTGCACATCTTGTGTGTCAGTCAGCCCCCTCCCTGGACAGGGAGGTACAGGGCTGTCTGTGTCCCCCCCGCTAGCCCCCTGCAAGCCACCCATGTCTTGGGGCTGTTGACCTCACAATGCCCACCCTATTGTTGGGAACAGGATGACCCATCAGATAATTGAAACGGATCCTTTCATCAGCACCTTCCATCCAACGGAGATGCGAGGCAGAGCAAGACAGCAACATGTTGGTTGTAAGTCTCTTCAGAACTTTTTCAATGTACTGAGTAACATAGCCGTATCCCTCAGTTCACCCCTCTCTCAGGGAATTATCTGTACACTGGCTGGTGTCTCCCAGTCGCGTCTCTATCAGGGAGATGTCTGTACACTGACTGGTGTCTCTCAGTCCCCTCTCTCTCTCAGGGAGATATCTGTACACTGACTGGTGTCTCTCAGTCCTCTCTCTCTATCAGGGAGATACCTGTACACTGACAGGTGTCTCTCAGCCCCCTCTCTCTCTCAGGGAGATATCTGTACACTGACTGGTGTCTCTCAGTCCCCTCTCTCTCTCTGGGAGATATCTGTACACTGACTGGTGTCTCTCAGTCCCCACTCTCTCTCTGGGAGATATCTGTACACTGACTGGTGTCTCTCAGTTCCCTCTCTCTCAGGGAGATATCTGTACACTGACTGGGTTCTCTCAGTCCCCTCTCTCTCTCTGGGAGATATCTGTACACTGACTGGTGTCTCTCAGTCCCCTGTCTCTCTCAGGGAGATATCTGTACACTGGCTGGTGTCTCTCAGTCCCCTCTCTCTCTCAGGGAGATATCTGTACACTGACTGGTGTCTCTCAGTCCCCTCTCTCTCTCAGGGAGATATCTGTACACTGACTGGTGTCTCTCAGTCCCCTGTCTCTCTCAGGGAGATATCTGTACACTGACTGGTGTCTCTCAGTCCCCTCTCTCTCTCAGGGAGATATCTGTACACTGACTGGTGTCTCTCAGTCCCCTCTCTCTCTCTGGGAGATATCTGTACACTGACTGGTGTCTCTCAGTCCCCTCTCTCTCTCTGGGAGATATCTGTACACTGACTGGTGTCTCTCAGTTCCCTCTCTCTCAGGGAGATATCTGTACACTGACTGGGTTCTCTCAGTCCCCTCTCTCTCTCTGGGAGATATCTGTACACTGACTGGTGTCTCTCAGTCCCCTGTCTCTCCCAGGGAGATATCTGTACACTGACTGGTGTCTCTCTCTCTCTCTCAGGGACATATCTGTACACTGACTGGTGTCCCTCAGTCCCTTCTCTCTCAGGGAGATATCTGTACACTGACTGGTGTCCCTCAGTCCCTTCTCTCTCAGGGAGATATCTGTACACTGACTGGTATCTCTCAGTTCCTGACTCTCTCTCTCGGAGATATCTGTACAGACTGGAACAATTATATCAATCTCCACTATGGCTTTTCTCTGGGGCAATTCACAGCAGTGCCTCAGAGATTATTGTTAAATTATATAAGCCTCCGTTGCAAATCTGGACAGTTGACAACCCTTTACCTCCATACAGTTTCAGCCTTTGCCTCTCCATCTCCTCCATTTGCTGCAGTCTCCCCCATTCATCATTTGTGCTGTGCCACCCTGGATATAGGTGTGGTGGCAATGTCAAAAAAGCCTTCCTAAGCCCTCTAGTTCTTGATTCCCCAATGCTGGGAAGGAGATCAAGCGAATTCAACCCTTTCCATGCCTCTCATGATCTTGTACACCTCTATAAGTTCATCCCTCAGTCTCCTACACTCCAAAGAAAAAAGTCTGAGCCTACCCAATCTTTCCCTAGGACTCAGTCCCTTGAGTCCTGGCAACACCCTTGGAAATCTCTTCTGCACTCTCTCCGGTTTAATAACATCCTTAAGGAAGGATCTAGTGGTCATAAAGAGAATGAAACAAAGACAACCTCTGGAATGGTGGGATTGTTCTATGAGGAGATTGGGCCTGTATTCTCTGGATTTTAGAAGAATGAGAGGCGACTCTTTGAAGTGTACTAAATCCTTACAGGGTTCAACAGAGTGGATACAGAAGGGATGTTTCCCCTGATTGCAGGGTGGTCCTGAAGCAGGAGTTATGGTTTTAGAGTAAGGGGCAGCCCATCTTGGACAGGGAGGAGGAGGAATCTCTTCACTCAGAGGGTGGTGAATCTTTGTAATTCTCTGCCCCTATGATTCTGTGATTCTAGGAGGTGGTAGAGGCAGCGGGTACAATTATAGCATTCAAAAGGCATTTGGACAGGTACATGAATGGGAAAGGTTTAGAGGGATGTGGGCCAAATGCAGGCAAATGGGACTAGTTCAGTTTACGAAACCATCATGGACGAGTTGGGCCGAAGGGCCTGGTTCCATGCTCTATATCTCTATCAATTTATGACTGCCATATCACCCCAGCTTGGACAAATTGATCCACTGATTAGAAACCCTAAGATATATTGTGAAATTAGACTGGACATAAGAACATAAGAAATAGGAGCAGGAGTAGGCCATCCAGCCCTTCGAGCCTGCCCCGCCATTCAATAAGATCATGGCTGATCTGTCGCTGCTCAGTTCCACTTTCCCGCCCTCTCCCCATAACCCTTAATCCCCTCTCCTATCAAAAACCCATCAACCCACGTCTTAAAAATATTTAGCGAGGCAGCCTCCACCACTTCAACGGGCAGAGAATTCCAGAGATTCACCACCCTTTGAGTGAAGAAGTTCCTCCTCAACTCCGTTCTAAACCGCCCCCCTTTTATCTTGAGGCTGTGCCCCCTAGTCCTATTGTCAACTACTCTTTTATTTTGGCGTTAGTGTGAGGATAAGGTGTTTCATTCCCGTGTGATTGTACTGACACACCAAGGAGCTTTTATAAGTTCATAACATATAGAAGCAGAATTAGACCATTTGGCCCATCAAGTCTGTCCTGCCATTCAATCGTGGCTGATATGCTCCTACCTTCATTTTCCTACCTTCTTCCCGTAGCCCTTCAACCCATTATCAATTAAAAATGTCTAACTCCTTTGTAAATTTAATCACTGTCTCAGCTATCACCGCACTTTGGGGTTGCGAATGCCACAGATTCACAACCCTTTGGGAGAAGTGGTTTCTCCTCAGCTCTGTTTTAAATTTGCTGTCCCTTATCTAGGACTATGACCGCTTGTCCTAGGATGCCCCACAAGAGGAACCATCTTCTCCACGTCCGATTATCCATCCCTTCTATCATCTTGAACTCCCCTCATTCTTCTAAATTCCAGAGAGTAGAAGCCTTCAATCCCTATTCCTACGACAAACCCCTCATCTCTGGAATCAATCTAGTGAATCACCTCTGAACTGCTTCCAATGCCACTACATCTTTCCTCAAATAAGGGGACCAAAACTGTGCACAATAATCCAGGTGCGGCCTCACCAATGCCTTCTATAGTTGCAACAATACTTCCTTACCTTTAAAATCTATTCCTTTAGCTATAAATGCCAACATTCCATTCACTTTCTATATTATCTGCTGTACCTGCATTGCTGGATTTCTGTGACTCATGAAAGAGGACATCCAGATCCCTCTTCACCAGAGCACCTCAAAGTCTCTCCTCATTTAGATAATACATCGTCTTCCTATTTTTTCTGACCAAACTGCATGACCTCACACTCCATCTGTCACGTTTTGGTCCACTTTCCTCCCGTATCTATATCCATTTGTCGGGTTCTTATTTCCTCATTGCAACTTACTATCCAGTTTATTTTTGTGTCATCTGCAAAGATGGCTGTAGAACCTTCTATCCCTGTATCCAAGTTGTCAGTATAGGTTATAAATAGCTGGGTCCAAGGGTGAGGGGGGAGCGGTATAATTTGGAAGTGAGAGGAAGGTTCTTTACGCAGAGAGTTGTGGGGGTATGGAACACGCTACCGAGTAGGGTGGTGGAGGCAGGAACGTTGGACTCGTTTAAGGTTCAGTTAGATAGACACATGAGTGAAACGAGGATGGAGGGTTATGGTAGGGGCTATTAAATAAGGTTAGAACCTCAGGAGACACCGGAAAAGGAGGCTTGTAAGATTAATGTTTTTGTCTTTTTATTCCGCAGGTGGAGGTCCACCTCGTGTCAAACGAGGGGCATGCACACGGTGGGTCGTGCGTGGGCTGCTCTTGGAAGTTCCGGGAGTGGCCTAGTACTTCGTGTCGGTGTGTGTGCTTGATCCTGGACCGGTAGACGGGCGCCGCAACAGCTCGGTGACTAGCACTGCTAGCTGTGCAGATACATGGATTTGGGCCTGTGTCTGTGGGAGTTTGCGCATTCTCCCTGTGGTTGCGTGGGTTTCCTCCGGGCGCTCCGGTTTCCTCCCACACCCCAAAGATGTGCTCTTAGGCTGATTGGTTTTACCAAATTGACACTATTCTCCCCTGAATCTGGCTAAGTTAGGGGTTCCATTCGTAGACATGCAGGGTAGAATAGGTGTAGGGTGATGAGGTGGCGTGGGCTCGTTGGGCCGAAGGGCCTGTTTCCCGTACTGGGTTGTTCTTTGTTGTTCTTTGTTATTAAACCCTGTGGCACCTGTTTAGCTTAACAATACGGTTTAAATGTAACAAAAGCTTAACTTTTACCAAAGGAAATACTAAATATGACAAGATACAGTACTTAACTGCTATTCTATCTCCATTAGTTCCAACTTAAGCAATATTCCTCTTAGCTTTAAATTCCTCTTTACAATCAGTTAGCAAACAATGCAGGCCTACGTACTGCCAGTCCTCAAGCCCTTGAACACTTCTGGGAAGAGATTCAGAGGGACAGTTGTCCTCTGACACTCAAACAGCAGAGAGAGAAAAATACACCTCTTGCTCTTTGCAGACCCAAGGAGAAACAACATGTTTTCCTACGTCAACTTAGCTCCTCTCCTTTTTCAGTGAACCTAATTAAACCTTACCCTGCAACCTCAGGGGGAAAACCAAACATAAACAAAAATGCATTAGCTCAGATTAAAGCAAGGCCCCGTTACCAAGGATCAATTATTCTCCTGCATTCTCAGCATGTGAGCTGCCTGGTGCAGACAAATGGGCACCAGGTAAACTGAGCTGACTTCTAGACATACCCCTTGACAAGAAACATGATAACAGGCACAGTATCATCACAGTAAGGTCACAGGTTGGGTGAAGGACATCAGGTTCGGAGTGTATCCTGGAATGGGGCATGCTTCCCAGGTTGGGATGGGGAAGGGGGTCCGAGATGGGGGGGAGGAGGTGGGGTAGAACCTGTTTGGGACGGGACTCAGGTTGGAGTGGGGGGAGTTCTGGTCATGAGAGGTAACATGTGCCCTGCCTTGGTGCAGAGTCGACTGCGACTGAAGGAGCGCGAACGCATGCAGGCCGAACAGAAGCGGGAGCAGCGAGCTGCACAGCCCCTGGCACGACCCACCATCAAAGCTGACCGGAACTATGAGAGGCCCTGGATCAAAGGGATGACCAACTGCAGAAAGGTACTGAGGTCAGAAAGAGAAGCCTCTGTGATTATTATCAAGAACAGCGTCTCTGCATTTATTTGTGGAGGCTTTGGAGAGGGTACAGAAAAGACTTACCAGGATGTTGCCTGGTATGGAAGGCATTAGTTATGAGGAGAGGTTGGAGAAACTTGGTTTGTTCTCACTGGAACAACAGAGGTTGAGGGGAGACCTGATAGAAGTTTACAAAATTATGAGAAAGATGGACAGAGTGGACAGACAGAAGCTTTTTTCCAAGGTGGAATAGTCAGTTACTAGGAGGCACTTTTTTTTTGCACAGAAGGTGATGGGTGCCTGGAACTCGCTGCCTGGGGGTGGGGGTATGGAAGCAGATAAATAGTGACTTTTAAGAGACATCTTTAAAAATACATGAATAGGATGGGAATAGAGGGATGTGCTCACAGAAAGGGTAGGGGGTTTTAGTTCAGATGGGCAGCATGGTTGGTGCAGGCCTGGAAGGGCAAAAGGCATGTTTCTGAGTTGTAATTTTCTTTGTTCTATAGTATAGAGAATAGCAGGCCATCTGTATATTGTAGAGAATGGCAGCCCCTGTGTATACTATAGAGAATAGCAGCCCCTGTGTATATTATAGAGAATAGCAGTCCCTGTGTATATTATAAAGAATAGCAGTCCCTGTGTATAGTATAGAGAATAGCAGTCCCTGTGTATATTATAGAGAATAGCAGTCCCTGTGTACATTATAGAGAATAGCAGCCCCGTGTATATTGTAGAGAATAGCAGTCCCTGTGTATATTATAGAGAATAGCAGCCCCTGTGTGTATTATAGAGAATAGCAGTCCCTGTGTACAGTATAGAGAATAGCAGTCCCTGTCTATATTATAGAGAATAGCAGTCCCTGTGTATAGTATAGAGAATAGCAGCCCCTGTGTATATTGTAGAGAATAGCAGCCCCTGTGTATATTATAGAGAATAGCAGTCCCTGTGTATACTGTAGAGAATAGCAATCACTGTGTCTATTATTCGGAATAGCAAGCCCTACGTATATTATAGAGAATTGCAGCCCCTGTGTATATTATAGAGAATAGCAGCCCCTGTGTATATTATAGAGAATAGCAGCCCCTGTGTATATTGTAGAGAATAGCAGCCCCTACGTATATTATAGAGAATAGCAGGCCATCTGTATATTGTAGAGAATAGTAGCCCCTCTGTATATTATAGAAAATAGCAGTCCCTGTGTATATTATAGAGAATAGCAATCCCTGTGTATATTACAGAGAATAGCGGCCCCTGTGTATATTATAGAGAAAAGCAGCCCCTGTGTATACTATAGAGAGTAGCAGCCCCTGTGAATATTATAGAGAATAGCAGCCCCTGTGTATATTATAGAGAATAGCAGCCCCTGTGTTTATTATAGAGAATAGCAGTCCCTGTGTATATTATAGGGAATAGCAGCCCCTGTGTATAGTATAGAGAATAGCAGCCCCTGTGTTTATTATAGAGAATAGCAGTCCCTGTGTACATTATAGAGAATAGCAGGCCATCTGTATTTTGCAGAGAATAGTAGGCCCTGTGTATATTGTAGAGAATAGCAGCCCCTGTGTATATTAAAGAGAATAGCGGCCCCTGTGTATATTATACAGAATGGCAGCCCCTGTGTATACTACAGAGAATAGCAGCCCCTGTGTATATTGTACAGAATAGCAGCCCCTGTGTATATTATAGAGAATAGCAGTCCCTGTGTCTATTATAGAGAATAGCAGTCCCTATGTATATTATAGAGAGTAGCAGCCCCTGTGTATATTATAGAGAATAGCAGCCCCTATGTATATTGTAGAGAATAGAAGTCCCTGTGTATATTATAGAGAATAGCAGTCCCTATGTATATTATAGAGAGTAGCAGCCCCTGTGTATATTATAGAGAATAGCAGCCCCTGTGTATATTAAAGAGAATAGCGGCCCCTGTGTATATTATAGAGAATAGCAGCCCCTGTGTATATTGTAGAGAATTGCAGCCCCTGTGTATATTATACAGAATAGCAGCCCCTGTGTATATTAAAGAGAATAGCGGCCCCTGTGTATATTAAAGAGAATAGCGGCCCCTGTGTATATTATAGAGAATAGCAGCCCCTGTGTATATTAAAGAGAATAGCAGCCCCTGTGTATGTTATAGAGAATAGCAGCCCCTGTGTATATTATAGAGAATAGCAGCCCCTGTCTATATTATAGAGAATAGCAGCCCCTGTATATATTGTAGAGAATAGCAGCCCCTGTGTATATTATAGAGAATAACAGCCCCTGTGTATATTATAGAGAATAGCAGCCCCTGTGTATATTGTAGAGAATAGCAGCCCCTGTGTATATTATAGAGAATAACAGCCCCTGTGTATATTATAGAGAATAGCAGCCCCTGTGTATATTATAGAGAATAGCAGTCCCTGTGTATATTATAGAGAATAGCAGTCCCTGTGTATAGTATAGAGAATAGCAGCCCCTGTGTATATTATAGAGAATAGCAGTCCCTGTGTATATTATAGAGAATAGCAGCCCCTGTGTATATTATAGAGAATAGCAGTCCCTGTGTATACTGTAGAGAATAGCAATCACTGTGTCTATTATTCGGAATAGCAAGCCCTACGTATATTATAGAGAATTGCAGCCCCTGTTTATATTATAGAGAATAGCAGCCCCTGTGTATATTATAGAGAATAGCAGCCCCTGTGAATATTATAGAGAATAGCAGCCCTTGTGTATATTATAGAGAATAGCAGTCCCTGTGTATATTATAGGGAATAGCAGCCCCTGTGTATAGTATAGAGAATAGCAGCCCCTGTGTTTATTATAGAGAATAGCAGTCTCTGTGTATATTATAGAGAATAGCAGGCCATCTGTATATTGTAGAGAATAGTAGGCCCTGTGTATACTGTAGAGAATAGCAATCACTGTGTCTATTATTCGGAATAGCAAGCCCTACGTATATTATAGAGAATTGCAGCCCCTGTTTATATTATAGAGAATAGCAGCCCCTGTGTATGTTATAGAGAATAGCAGCCCCTGTGTATATTATAGAGAATAGCAGCCCCTGTGTATATTGTAGAGAATAGTAGCCCCTCTGTATATTATACAGAATAGCAGTCCCTGTGTATATTATAGAGAATAGCAATCCCTGTGTATATTACAGAGAATAGCGGCCCCTGTGTATATTATAGAGAATAGCAGCCCTTGTGTATATTATAGAGAATAGCAGTCCCTGTGTATATTATAGGGAATAGCAGCCCCTGTGTATAGTATAGAGAATAGCAGCCCCTGTGTTTATTATAGAGAATAGCAGTCTCTGTGTATATTATAGAGAATAGCAGGCCATCTGTATATTGTAGAGAATAGTAGGCCCTGTGTATATTGTAGCGAATAGCAGCCCCTGTGTATATTATAGAGAATAACAGCCCCTGTGTATATTATAGAGAATAGCAGTCCCTGTGTATATTATAAAGAATAGCAGTCCCTGTGTATAGTATAGAGAATAGCAGCCCCTGTGTATATTGTAGAGAATGGCAGCCCCTGTGTATATTATAGAGAATTGCAGCCCCTGTGTATATTATAGAGAATAGCAGCCCCTGTGTATATTAAAGAGAATAGCAGCCCCTCTGTATATTTTAGAGAATAGCAGCCCCTATGTATATTATAGAGAATAGCAGCCCCTGTGTATATTATAGAGAATAACAGCCCCTGTGTATATTATAGAGAATAACAGCCCCTGTGTATATTGTAGAGAATAGCAGCCCCTGTGTATATTGTAGGGAATAGCAGCCCCTGTGTATATTATAGAGAATAGCAGCCCCAGTGTATATTGTAGAGAATAGCAGCCCCTGTGTATATTATAGAGAATTGCGGCCCCTGTGTATATTATAGAGAATAGCAGCCCCTGTGTATATTATAGAGAATAGCAGCCCCTGTGTATATTGTAGAGAATGGCAGCCCCTGTGTATATTATAGAGAATAACAGCCCCTGTGTATATTATAGAGAATAGCAGCCCCTGTGTATATTATAGAGAATAGCAACCCCTGTGTATATTAAAGAGAATAGCGGCCCCTGTGTATATTAGAGAATAGCAGCCCCTGTGTATATTGTAGAGAATAGCAGCCCCTGTGTATATTGTAGGGAATAGCAGCCCCTGTGTATATTATAGAGAATAGCAGCCCCAGTGTATATTGTAGAGAATAGCAGTCCCTGTGTATATTATAGGGAATAGCAACCCCTGTGTATATTACAGAGAATAGCAGTCACTGTGTATATTATTCGGAATAGCAAGCCCTGTTTATATTATAGAGAATTGCAGTCCCTGTGTATATTACGGAGAATAGCACCCCCCATATGTACCATAGTGACTAAAAGTCCCTGTGTATATTACAGAGACTGGCAGTCTCTTTGTATATTATAGAGAATAGCAGCCCCTGTGTATACTATAGGGTAAACACAGTAAAAAGTCTGACAACACCAGGTTTTAGTCCAACCGATTTATTTGATAGTAAACTCACAAGCTTTCGAGGGGACTGGACTACAGATCACGAACCCACTCAGGTCAACCTATAACACAGATGACGAAGAGGCAGTCCCCTCGAAAGCTTGTGAGCTTACTATCAAATAAATAAGTTGGACTAAAACCTGGTGTTGTCAGACTTTTTACTGTGTTTACCCCAGTCCAACGCCGGCCCTGTGTATATTATAGAGAATAAGAGACCCTGTGTATATTATGGAGAATAGCAGGCCCTGTGTATATTATAGGGAATAAGAGACCCTGTGTATATTATGGAGAATAGCAGGCCCTGTGTATATTATAGGGAATAGCAGCCCCTGTGTATATTATAGAGAATAGCAGGCCCTTTGTATATTACAGAGAAGAGACCCTGTGTATATTATGGAGAATAGCAGGCCCTGTGTATATTATAGGGAATAAGAGACCCTGTGTATATTATGGAGAATAGCAGGCCCTGTGTATATTATAGAGAATAAGATACCCTGTGTATATTATGGAGAATAGCAGACCCTGTGTATATTATAGAGAATAAGAGACCCTGTGTATATTATGGAGAATAGCAGGCCCTGTATATAATATAGGGAATAGCAGCCCCTGTGTATATTATAGAGAATAGCAGGCCCTTTGTATATTACAGAGAAGAGACCCTGTGTATATTATGGAGAATAGCAGGCCCTGTGTCTTCTGTGGAGACTAGCAGTCCCTGTGTATATAATACAGAACACAGAATAAGAGACCCTGTATATATTGTAGAGAAATGCAGCTACTGTGTATATCATTGAAAATAGCAGTCCCTATGTATATTGTAGAGAGAAGCAGCCATTGTGTATATTAGAATTATAGAATCATAGAAAAACTACAGCACACAAGTTGCGCCGATCATATCTCTACCTATTAGGCTTACCTATAACCCTCAGTCCTATTAAGTCCCATATACTCATCCAGAAGTCTCTTAAAAGACCCTATCGAGTTTGCCTCCACCACCACTGATGGCAGTCGATTCCACTCACCCACCACCCTCTGAGTTGAAAATCTTACCCCTGACATCTCCTCTGTACCTACTCCCCAGCACCTTAAACCTGTGTCCTCTTGTGGCAGCCGTTTCAGCCCTGGGAAAAAGCCTCTGAGAATCCATCCGATCAATACCTCTCAACACCTTATAAACCTCTATCAGGTCACCTCTCATCCTTTGTCTCTCCAGGGAGAAAAGACCGAGTTCTCTCAACCTATCCTCGTAAGGCATGCCACCTAATCCAGGTAACATCCTTGTAAATCTCCCCTGCACCCTTTCAATAGCTTCCACGTCCTTCCTGTAATGAGGCGACCAGAACTGAGCACAGTACTCCAAGTGGGGTCTGAATAGGGTCTTATAAAGCCACAGCATTACCTCCTGACTCCTAAACTCAATTCCTCAATTGATGAAGGCCAGTACACCATACGCCTTCTTAACCACATCCTCTGCCTGCGAGGCCGATTTAAGAGTCCTATGAACCCGGACCCCAAGATCCTTCTGACCCTCAACACAACATATCCCTTCATCCCATATTATTGAGAATAGCAGCCTCTGTGTATATTATAGATAATCATAGCCCCTGTGTATAGTATAGATAATGGTAGCCCCTGTGTATATTATAGATAATGGTAGCCCCTGTGTATATTCTAGAGAATAGCAGTCAATGTGTATATTAAAGGAAATAAAAGCCCCAGTGTATAGTGTAGAGAAGTGCAACCCCTGTGCATATTACAGAGAATAACAGATCCGATGTATATTACAGAGAATAGCAATGCCTGTGTATGTTATAGAGAAAGCGGCCCCTGTGTAATATTATAGTGAGTAACAGTCCCCGTAACTGCTATTGGAAATATATCCACCGTATTTGCAGTCAGCCTCCAGGAATCTCTGTCTTTGTCTTTCTTTCCCTGCACACGGTGTCTAATTTAACTCTTTGGCTCCTCACAGATGGACATCGTGGACACAGAAGCCAGAGATTCACCCTCATACCCGAGAACTCTGTTCACTGGAAGAAGCTCCAAGTTCCCTTCTTTGTACAACATCATGGGCAAGAAGCAGAAATACCCTCAGCTGGCCGATGTTGCTGATAACAAGGGTGGTGTGTCTTCAGGTGAACTTCTTCCAAAGGGAGGTAGCAAAAAAGGGAACCATGATCAAGAGCACGTGGAATGCACTGCTTTCTTTTCTTGGGAGAGTCTGATTTGGGACAGTGTAGAGGGAGCTTTCCTCTGTATCTAACCCCGTGCTGTACCTGTCCTGGGAGTGTCAGATTTGGGACAGTGTAGAGGGAGCTTTACTCTGTATCTAACCCCGTGCTGTACCTGTCCTGGGAGTGTTTGATGGGGGACAGTGTAGAGGGAGCTTTACTCTGTATCTAACCCCATGCTGTATCTGTCCTGGGAGTGTCAGATTTGGGACAGTGTAGAGGGAGCTTTACTCTGTATCTAACCCCGTGCTGTACCTGTCCTGGGAGTGTTTGATAGGGGGGACAGTGTAGAGGGAGCTTTACTCTGTATCTAACCCCGTGCTGTACCTGTCCTGGGAGTGTTTGATGGGGGACAGTGTAGAGGAAGCTTTACTCTGTATCTAACCCCGTGCTGTACCTGTCCTGGGAGTGTTTGATGGGGGGACAGTGTAGAGGGAGCTTTACTCTGTATCTAACCCTGTGCTGTACCTGTCCTGGGAGTGTTTGATGGGGGACAGTGTAGAGGGAGCTTTACTCTGTATCTAACCCTGTGCAGTACCTATCCTGGGAGTGTTTGATGGGGGGACAGTGTAGAGGGAGCTTTACTCTGTATCTAACCCTGTGCAGTACCTATCCTGGGAGTGTTTGATGGGGGACCATCACCACTTATTAACCAGCAATTCATCTCAGTGCTAACTGTGTGGTTTGCGTGTTCTAGTTGACTGGGATTTGCTGGCGTGTGCAATAACCTTTTGCCCTACAAGTTGGTGGTAAGCCATATGTGTGGGAGGATCAGAGAAATATAGTGGGGTTGGGTGGGGGGTGGTTGCTGACTGATCCTCCCCTCTCTCGGCCTCCCCCTCCCCCTCCCCCAATCTACAGCTTCTGAGAAGAAGTCCTGCACCATTCGTTAAAACAAACCTTGCCATATCTATACATTATGAAGAATGGTGGGGAAATGAAAACCAAAATGAAAGAACAGCACGGACAGGGAGCAGCTATTTCCCCTTAATTGAAGCGGCAGATACGAGGGGACACAAATTAAAAGTGAGGGGCAGCAGGTTTAGAGGGGATTTGAGAGAAAAAGCTTTTCATGCAGAGGATGGTGATATCTGGAATGTGCTGAGGCAGGATGAGCACTTGGCATGTCATCACGTTCAAGGCTTTGGGCCAAGTGCTGGCAAGTGGGATTAGGTGGGCAGGCCAGGGCCTTCCATGTGTCCATGCAGGCTGGATGGGCCAAAGGGTCTCTTTTGCACTGTGGTATTCTGTGATTCTGAACTTGCATTGATATGGCACCTTCCATGGTCCCTTGGGTTGTCCCAATGTGGTGATGGGTTACTTCACAAATGGTGGTATAATGCTTGATCTGCCAATGCTGTTGGTCAAAGGATAAATATTGTAACCCACCCCTCCTCCCCTCCGTCCTGATCAGTTTGGTATGTTCATTACAACTCTCACCAACGTTTACAGACACAACCAGAAAGAATACTTTCTATGCTATATCACAGCTTGGTATGGCTCCTGCTCTGCCCAAGACTGCAAGAAACTACCAAGAGTCATAAATGTAGCCCAATTCATCACGCAAGCCAGCCTCCCATCCACTTCTCGCTGCCTTGGAAAACCAGCCATCAAGGACCCCACGCAACCTGCACACGCTCTCTTCCACCTTCTTCCATCAGGAAAAGTTTACAGAAGTCTGAGGTCACGTACCAGCTGAGTCAAGAACAGCTTCTTCCCTACTGCTGTCAGACTTTTGAATGGATCTACCTTGCACTATATTGATCTTTCGCTACACCCTAGCTATGACTGTAACACTACATTCTGCACCCTCTCCTTTCCTTCTCTATGAATGGTATGCCTTGTCTGTATAGTGTGCAAGAAACAATACTTTTCACTGTATCCCAATTCATGTGACAATAATAAATCAAATCAAATCCTCCTCCCCTATGTTCGCTATGAACTGTATACTTTGTCTGTATAGCCCGTGTTATACAGCTTTAATTTGAACACTTTCCAAGCATTCCAGTTTAATGAGATAAATAAGAACAGTCATTCAATTATTTCTCTATTTAACACTTCTAGTACCAACTAAAACATCAACAGTTGCAACTCATTAACTCCTGACTGAACTTTAACTGAACATTAACTTCCTACTGAACTTTAACTCTTAAACTGCACTTTAATTTTAACGAAACGTCAACTTTAACTATTTAACTGAAAATAGATACTACTGAGTTCAGAAAAACCTTGACCAAGAAATATCCTTGATGTAGAATCTACCTTCTCCTCTCTGAAGCATCCCTTAGTGTACAGGTCTTCATCTTGTAATGGTTGGTCTCTTCGAGTTATCGCTGCCAAACAAAGACTCACATGTCTCTTCATCCACAATTCTCCACTCGCTTCTGGAAGATTCTGTGTCATCCAGCCAATTGTGTAACCAGAAATAGATCACATAGCTTGAACACCCAAATAAATTACTTGCGAATGATGCCATTACCCTTAGTTCAAACTACATACACCAAACATAAATCAGACACACAATATCTGGATCAATGTGGCTCCTTTATCTGGTCAACACAAGAAGTTTCAGATCACAACTCTCAGACCAGAGCCTCTTTACGACCTACATCTGTTTGAATCTATAAATTGACCAACAATCCCAGCATGCTTAGCTCCCAGTCAGAATAGCCATTTTAAAGTAACTACTGGCAACAATTGTTGTTACAGCCGCGCTTTTACAGTCCACACTCGCAAAAAAACAATATTTTTCATTGTATACTAATACATGTGACATTAATAAATCAAATCAATAAAGAGAATTCCTCAGCTCTTAGAAAATGTATAGGGATATCTCCTCAATGCCCAACGCTTATCCCCCCCAACCCCACGTCCACCCCTCTAATCCTTCAGGAGAGATGGTGTGTCACGGGAGAGTCAGTGAATTAGTAACCCAGAGGCCTGGGCTGGTGCTGTGGACAGGGGGAAACATGGGTTTAAATCCCACCAATGGCAGCCTGTGGAATGTTAACCTGTGACGGTACACCATGATAAGTGGCCCAATCGAGGAAGAGGAAAGGAAGGACCTATATCCTCGAGTTGAGAGGTCAAAACTGAAGTCAATCTTTTTGGCTAACCGAATAGAGTAAATCAAATTAACTCAGGAACAAATTAAAAGGGACAGCTTCCAACAGGAGGGTGTTGTACCTGTAAAACCTCAGATACTTTTGACCAGTTTAATTACTCCAAGGCTTTACCCAGTGCTCTTATTTGCAAGATGGACAAAGGACAAACACAAGTAAAGATTCAGTAAGTTTATTAATAATAACACTATTAACCCTTAAACTACCCAAATAAAACAAAAGGATACCCCAGATTCAAGTATACTACCCACAAAGATGGTTTGGTTAAACTGCAGGCTCAATTCTCTGAATCCCTCTGGTCCGTTGTCACAAAAGTGAGCCTCGATAGCTGTTTCTTCCTTCTTTCTCTGGTCAGTCTTCCAGATGATCAAGATCGCCTCCCTCATCGGGTCTTCACTGCTGGCGTGTCTGAGATGTGTACCTTTATCTCCCTGCCTTTTCAGAAACCTCTCTGGTTTCCAGCCAGTGAGGTCCCAGGAGAGGGTCCCAATACCCAGTGGGTTTCTTGATGTCTGCCTGACAGGACAATAAGAAGTCTCACAACACCAGGTTAAAGTCTAACAAGGTTATTTGGTAGCACAAGCTTTCAGAGTGTTGCTCCTTCTTCAGGTGAGTGAGTTGTGTTCACAAACGGGGCATATATAAACACCTGTTGGACTTTAACCTAGTGTTGCGAGACTTCTTACTGTGAAGCAGCACAGCTAGCCACTGTGCTGCCTCAAACTATGACAGCCTAGTTCTGGACTCCCCCACCATCAGGAACATTCTTTCTGAATCTACCCTGTCTAACCCTGTAAGATTTTTATAAGTGCCTGAGATTTCCTCCTCACAATTCTTCTAAACTCCAATAAATATAAGCCTAACTGACATGGAGGCTACACTAGGTAAAGGTGGTGGATTTCAAAGAGCAAAGAACAAAATCAGCCCGGGAAACAGGACCTTCGGCCCAACGAGCCCGCGCCGCCATCTCAACACCACCAGTCCACCTCTCTACTCACGACCCTTGTCTAATGTTTTATGGCCATCCAGATTGAGGGAAACTGATTTAGGGACAATTTATTCCTGCCAATCAGCCTAATAGCACATCTTTGGGGTGTGGGAGGAAACCGGAGCACCCGGAGAAAACCCACGCAAGCACGGGAAGATTGCGCAAACTCCCCACAGACACCGGCCCAAATCCATGTGTCTGCACAGCAAACAGCGATAGTCACTGAGCTGTCGTCTTGCCCAGTATCTTGTCCAGTTTAGGCACACACTAACGACATGAAGCACTAGGCCAATCTTGAACAACCAAGAGCAACCCCAGTACGACCCATCGCCTGTATGCCCCTCGTTGGACACGAGGTGGACCGACTTAAAACCTGTGAATGAAAGAGAAAAAAAACATTATTATCATACTATACCCATTTACATTACCAGGGATGCCCCAATGCTAATGACCCTTATTTAAAAGGTTCTCCTATATCCACCCATCTCCAACTCAGTCATATGCCTGTCTAAGTTAGTCTTAAACGACTCTAGCGTGTTTGCCTCCACCACCTTACTTGGCAGAGCATTCCATACCCCCACTACCCTCTGTGTGAAAAACCTCCCTCTAATAGCTGTGTTGTACCGCTCCCCCCCCCACCTTAAGTCCATGGCCCCTTGTCCTACGTGTCTCTATCATAGGAAATAGCTTACCTCTGTTTATCTATACCCTTCATAACCTTATATACCTCTATTAGATCCCCCCTCAGTCGGCGTCTTTCAAGGGAAAAGAGCCCCAATTTCTTCAATCTTTCCTCATACCCCAGTCCTTCCATACCAGGCAACATCCTGGTAAACCTCCTCTGCACTGTCTCCAGAGTCTCCATGTCCTTCCAGTAGTAAGGCGACCAGAACTGTACACAGTACTCCAAATGTGGCCGAACCAATGTTCTGTACAACTGCAACATTAGACTCCAGCTCTTATATTCTATACCCCTTCCTATAAAGGCTAACATACCATAGGCTTTCTTCACCACACTCTCCACTTGCACTGCCACCTTCAAAGACTTGTGCACTTGCACCCCCAGGTCTCGCTGCGACTCTATACTCCTTACGGGCTTACCCTTTATCATATAACTTCCCCCTACATTATTCCGGCCAAAATACATCACCTCACATTTATCCGGATTAAACTCCATTTGCCACGTACCTGCCCAATCAACCAGCCTATCAATATTCTGCTGTATTGCCAGACACTGCTCCTCACTGCCCGCCAATCCAGCCATCTTGGTGTCATCAGCAAATTTGCTGATCACACCGCCTACTCCCTCTTCCAAATCATTTATATACACTACAAAGAGAAGAGGTCCCAGTACCGAGCCCTGCGGCACACCACTAGTGACAGACCTCCAGCTAGAAAAAGACCCCTCCACAACTACTCTCTGACTCCTCTTTGCAAGCCAGTTCTCTACCCATCTAGATACCTGACCACATATCCCATGAGCTTTAATCTTCTGTACCAACCTACCATGAGAGACTTTGTCAAACGCCTTACTGAAATCCATATAGACGACATCAACGGCTCATCCTTCGTCAACCGTTTTTGTCACCTCCTCAAAGAATTCTACCAGATTCGTAAGGCAAGGCTTCCCCTTGACAAAGCCATGCTGCGTATCCTTAATCAGATCGCAACGCTCCAAGTGCGCATGCATCCTATCCCTAAGAATCCTCTCCATCAACTTACCTCCCACTGACGTTAAGCTCACTGGCCTATAGTTACCTGGGCTATCCCTCCTACCCTTTTTAAACAACGGTACCACGTTTGCTATCCTCCAGTCCTCTGGGACCTCACCTTTCCCTGAAGGGGACATTAGTGAACCAGGTGGGTTTCTTTTAGAGTGATAGAGATATACAGCAAGGAACAAAAGAAAAAGAACAAAGAACAACCCAGCACGGGAAACAGGCCCTTCAGCCCATCTCATCCATCCCAACCAGGTTTCCTAAACTGAACTAGTCCCATTTGCCTGTGTTTGATTCATACCTCTCTAAACCTTTCCCATCCATGTTTTGATTTGATTTGATTTGACTTATTATTGTCAGATGTATTGGGATACGGTGAAAAGTATTGTCCAGTGAAAAGCATACTGTTCATAGAGTACATAGGGGAGAAGGAAAGGAAAGGGTGCAAAATGTAGTGTTACATTAATAGCTAGGTTGTAAAGAAAGATCTGCTTAATACAAGGTAGGCCCATTCAAAAGTCTGATGGGAACAGGGAAACGGCTGTTCTTGAGTTGGTTGGTACTTGACCTCAGACTTTTGTATCTTTTTCCTGATGGAAGAAGGTGGAAGAGAACATGTGCAGGGTGGGTGGGGTCCTTGATTATGCTGGCTGCTTTTCCGAGGCAATAGGAAGTATAGACAGAGCCAATGGAAGGGTGGCTGGTTTGCACGATGGATTGGACTACATTCACAGCCCTCTGTAGTTTCTTGCGGTCTTGGTCAGAGCAGGAGCATACTAAGCTGTGATATATCCAGAAAGGAGGCTTTCTATGGTGCATTTGTAAAAGTTGGTGAGAGTCGTAGCATGCGTGCCAAATTTCCTGAATCTCTGGAGAAAGTGGAGGCGTTGGTGGGCTTTCTTAGCTATTGCATTGGCATGGGGGGGGATCAGGAGAGGTTGTTGGTAATCTGGATATTAAAAACTTGAAGTTCTCATAGAAACATAGAAAATAGAAGTAGGAGTGGGCCATTTGGCCCTTCGAGCCTGCTCTGCCCTTCATTATGATTGTGGCTGATCATCAAATTTGATATTCTGATCCCTCCTTCCCTGCTATATCCCTTGATCCCTTTAGCCCCAAGAGCTATATCTCATTTCCTCTTGAAATCAGACATGGTTTGGCCTCTTCGACTTTCTGTAGTAGTGAATTCCACACATTCACCACACTCTGGGTGAAGAAATCTCTCCTCACTTCAGCTGTAAAAGGTTTACCCCTTATCCTCAAACTATGATCATGTATCTGTCCAAATGTCTTTTAACAACAATCACTGATAGTTGTCATGGTCATCATTACTGGGATTAGTGCCATATATTCCAGATTTTATTTAAAGGGAACATTTGTGCACTAGATGGGTTTTTAAATGACAATTGGCAATAGTTGTTATGATCATCATTACTAGGATTAGTGCCGCACATTCCAGATTTTCATTCGTCAAATTTAAATTCCGCTCGTTGATGGGATTTGAATGCACATCCCATCCCCCAAGAGCATTACCCTGAGAACATAAGAACATAAGAAATAGGAGCAGGAGTAGGCCATCTAGCCCTTCGAGCCTGCCCCGCCGCCATTCAATAAGATCATGGCTGATCTGAAGTGGATCAGTTCCACTTTCCCCCTTTCTCCCCATAACCCTTAATTCCCTTGTCTGTCAAAAACCTATCTACCCGTGACTTAAATATATTTAGCGAGGCAGCCTCCACCACTTCAACAGGCAGAGAATTCCAGAGACTCACCAGCCTTTGAGTGAAGAAGTTCCTTCTCAACTCTGATCTAAACTGCACCCCCTCTTATCTTGAGGCTGTGCCCTCTAGTCCTGCTATCCTTTCTAAGCGGGAAGAATCTCTCTACCTCTACCCTATCCAACCCTTTCATTATGTTATACGTCTCTATAAGATCCCCCCTCATCCTCCTAAACTCCAACGAGTACAGACCCAGTCTATTTAGTCTCTCTTCATAGTCCAACCCCCTCATCTCTGCTATCAGCCTAGTGAACCTCCTCTGCATTCCCTCCAAGGCCAAAATATCCTTGCGCAAGTGCGGTGACCAAAACGGCACACAGTACTCCAGCTGCGGCCTCACCAGTGCCCTATACAGTCACAGCAAGACCTCCCTGCTTTTATATTCAATCCCCCTTGGTATAAAGGCCAGCATACCATTCGCCTTCTTGATCACCTGCTGCACCTGCAGGCTGGGTTTTTGTGACTCATGCACAAGGACCCCCAGGTCCCTCTGCACCGTAGCATGCTGCAGCTTTTTGCCTTTTAAATAGTAATCCCTCCTACTATTATTTCTGCCAAAGTGGATAACCTCACACTTGCTAACATTATACTCCACTATACTGAGCCTTCTAGATTGCTAGTCCAGTGACACTGCCACGACTGACTGCTACCCTTTCGGGTTTCTCAGTAATTGCCAATTGTGTTTTGACTTAGAAAAAGCAGAGAGGAATTGTATCGAACTTTGGTGAAGCCACAGCTGGAGTACTGTGTGCAGTTCTGGTTGCCACGTTATAGGAAGGATGTGAACACACTGGAGGGGGTGCAGAGGAGATTCACCAGGAGGCTGCCTGGGATGGAACATTTAAATTATGAAGAGAGGTTGGATAGGGTTGGGTTGTTTTCGTTGGAGCAGAGAAGACTGAGAGGCGACCTGATTGAGATGCGGAAGATTATGAGAGACATGGAGAGGATGGATAGGGACCAACCGTTCCCCATTGTTGAAGGGTCAGTCAAGAGGAGGGACACAAGTTAAAAGTGAAGTGTGGGAGGTTTGGGGGGACTTAAGGAAAAACGCTTTTACCTAGAGGGTGTTGATGGTCTGGAATGTGATGCCTGGAAGGGTGGTGGAGACGGGATGCCTCGTGTTCTTTAAAAAGTACCTGGGTGAGTACTTGGCCCACGCCATATCGTTCAACGCTATGGGCCAAGTGCTGGCAAGTGGGATTAGGTGGGCAGGTCAGGGCCTTTTAGACATCAGTGTAGACTCGATGGGCCAAAAGAGCCTCCTTCTGCACTGTAGTATTGTGTGATTCTATGACTTCTCTTGTGATTGTTTTGGGTCTGAATGAATGATTCCTCCTCCGCCTTACCTGTTGTGTTTTTGTGTTCTAGGGCCTGACCACGGAACCGCCTTCCAGGCACAGAGACTGCAACTGAAGAGCAAGAGGGGCCCCGCTGTCTCTCAGCAGCAGCAGCTCAAGGGGTCAGGGCCAGGCTCGGTGGCTGGCACAGCACCCGGGCCGCCAGTCAGAAGGGCACAGTCCAGGACCCTCTGCTGCGGGGTCAGTGCCGAAGAGGAGGAGGCAAGGAAGGGGGCTGGCGCCAAGGCTGAGAGTGACGACGAACCGGAGCTGCCTGCCTCAGCTGCCATCTTGGCCTCGACGCCTGTCCCCCCTCACCAGCCCCCCTCCGCCCTCACCGCTGGTGGCAAGGGCGAGGCGCAGAAGGAAGAGGGGGCGAGACCACGCGAACAGGTGCCCGGGCAGCCTAGCAGGCAGCAGGCCAGCCTCATCCTGCGCAGGCTGAGGCAGGAAAGGCTGCCCAAGCTGGGGGCCCAGAGAGCTGAGGAGAAGGAGCAGGAGGAGGAGGAGGAGGAGGAGGAGGGCAGTGAGCAACCCCCTGTGCCGCCCCTCCTGCTGTCGGGCGCTGTGGATGGGCTGCCCGCTACCAACATGGCTGCCGCCAAAATGGCCACCGACCGCCTGCCCTTCCACCTGAGGGTTCGCCGGTCGGCGGCAGCCCAGGAGAAAGGCAGTGGCACCTCGTTCTCCAGGACTGCAGCGGAGGCACCGAGCAAGGAAGAGGGAGAAAAGGGGGCAGAGGAGGAGGAGGGAAGGCAGGCGAATGCCCCGCGAGCCCTCCGGCCCTCCCAGGCCGAGCCCGCCGCCATCGCCAGTTGTGGCACTCAAACCCTACGAGGCCGCTGCCCCCCCCAGACCCCTCAGTGCCCACCCCCCCAGCCCCCGGTGGCGGCAGCCCCGTTGCTCCTGCCCCGGCTGGAGTCCGGCCGGCTAGTCAGCTTCTTGGTCACCACCACCACAGCCGCTGCCGTGGCCAGTCCTGGCATGATGGCAGTGGCCACCCCCTCGCAGCAGGCCACTGCTACCGGCCTGACCCGCCTCCAGCCCATCTCGGCCGCCCATCTCGGAGCTGCCGCGGCCGGCGGTGGCCCCTCCTCCTGGGGCCAGGGGCGTGAACCCCTGCCACTCTCCATGGCCATCCTGGCCCTGTCTGAGCTGAGGGCCCCGGAAAGCCGGCAGCTGAACCGGGCGGCTGCAGCAGCCGGCGAGGCCAGGAAGGAGGAGCGGGTCAACGAGAAGCCACGTCCTGATCCAGAGACACTCAAGAAGCTGCAGGAGAGGTGAGGAGATGTTCAGGGGGGTGGTGGGGTAAGGGAGAGAGAAAGGTATGGCTGCAGAAGGATATATTGAGGCTGATGAAGAATTTGCTATATAGGTTCCCCAAAGAAGTTACTCCTTCTTTAAAAGGGAGTCCCTGATGGAGATACTCCTTCTTTAAAAGGGGTCCCTGACGGAGAGGCTCTCTCTTTAAAAGGGGTCCCTGATGGAGAGACTCTCTCTTTAAAAGGGGTCCCTGATGGAGAGACTCTCTCTTTAAAAGGGGTCCCTGATGGAGAGACTCTCTCTTTAAAAGGGGTCCCTGACGGAGAGTCTCACTCTTTAAAAGGGGTCCCTGACGGAGAGTCTCACTCTTTAAAAGGGGTCCCTGACGGAGAGTCTCACTCTTTAAAAGGGGTCCCTGACGGAGAGACTCCCTCTTTAAAAGGGGTCCCTGACGGAGAGACTCTCTCTTTAAAAGGGGGTCCCTGACGGAGAGACTCCCTCTTTAAAAGGGGGTCCCTGACGGAGAGACTCTCTCTTTAAAAGGGGTCTCTGATGGAGAGACTCCCTCTTTAAAAGGGGTCCCTGACGGAGAGACTCCCTCTTTAAAAGGGGTCCCTGATGGAGAGACTCCCTCTTTAAAAGGGGTCCCTGACGGAGAGACTCCCTCTTTAAAAGGGGTCTTTGACGGAGAGACTCTCTCTTTAAAAGGGGGTCCCTGACGGAGAGACTCTCTCTTTAAAAGGGGGTCCCTGACGGAGAGACTCTCTCTTTAAAAGGGGTCTCTGACGGAGAATCTCTCTCTTTAAAAGGGGTCTCTGATGGAGAGACTCCCTCTTTAAAAGGGGTCTCTGATGGAGAGACTCCCTCTTTAAAAGGGGTCTCTGATGGAGAGATTCCCTCTTTAAAAGGGGTCTCTGACGGAGAGTCTCCCTCTTTAAAAGGGGTCCCTGACGGAGAGACTCCCTCTTTAAAAGGGGTCCCTGACGGAGAGACTCCCTCTTTAAAAGGGGTCCCTGACGGAGAGTCTCCCTCTTTAAAAGGGGTCCCTGACGGAGAGATTCCCTCTTTAAAAGGGGTCCCTGACGGAGAGACTCTCTCTTTAAAAGGGGTCCCTGACTGAGAGTCTCCCTCTTTAAAAGGGGTCCCTGACAGAGAGACTCCCTCTTTAAAAGGGGTCCCTGACGGAGAGTCTCCCTCTTTAAAAGGGGTCCCTGACGGAGAGACTCCCTGTTTAAAAGGGGTCCCTGACGGAGAGACTCTCTCTTTAAAAGGGGTCCCTGACGGAGAGACTCCCTCTTTAAAAGGGGTCCCTGACGGAGAGACTCCCTCTTTAAAAGGGGTCCCTGACGGAGAGACTCCCTCTTTAAAAGGGGTCCCTGACGGAGAGTCTCCCTCTTTAAAAGGGGTCCCTGACGGAGAGACTCCCTCTTTAAAAGGGGTCCCTGACGGAGAGACTCCCTCTTTAAAAGGGGTCCCTGACGGAGAGACTCCCTCTTTAAAAGGGGTCCCTGACGGAGAGTCTCCCTCTTTAAAAGGGGTCCCTGACGGAGAGACTCCCTCTTTAAAAGGGGTCCCTGACGGAGAGTCTCACTCTTTAAAAGAGGTCCCTGACGGAGAGACTCCCTCTTTAAAAGGGGTCCCTGACGGAGAGATTCCCTCTTTAAAAGGGGTCCCTGACGGAGAGACTCCCTCTTTAAAAGGGGTCTCTGACGGAGAGACTCCCTCTTTAAAAGGGGTCCCTGACGGAGAGACTCCCTCTTTAAAAGGGGTCTCTGACGGAGAGACTCCCTCTTTAAAAGGGGTCTCTGACGGAGAGACTCCCTCTTTAAAAGGGGTCTCTGACGGAGAGTCTCCCTCTTTAAAAGGGGTCCCTGACGGAGAGACTCCCTCTTTAAAAGGGGTCCCTGACGGAGAGACTCCCTCTTTAAAAGGGGTCTCTGACGGAGAGACTCCCTCTTTAAAAGGGAGTCCCTGACGGAGAGTCTCCCTCTTTAAAAGGGGTCCCTGACGGAGAGACTCCCTCTTTAAAAGGTGTTCTTATTGTCTGCAAACTTACTAACCATGTCTCCTAAATTCTCAATCACATCATTAATTAAGAAATGACATTTCCCAGCCTTTGCTGATGATGCGATCTGGTGTGCTTTGCATTCAGCCTGCTACACGAGGACTCAGAGGAAGAGGAAGGGGACCTGTGCAGGATCTGCCTGATCCCCGGTGGCACTCCACTGAACCCACTCCTGGAACCCTGCAAATGTGTCGGGAGTCTACAGTTTGTGCATCATGACTGCCTGAAGAAATGGCTGCAGGCGAAGATCATTTCTGGTAGGACATTGTTACTGCCTGGGGTTGGAGGGGTTGGGGTTGGAGGGGATGAGGAATGGGCTTGTAAATCCCGGTCCATGGGGCCACCTTGTACCCTTAGTATCAAATTTCTGCACCCCACCCAGTCCAACCGATGCTCACCTTTCATCTGGAGACACATTCTTTCGTCACAAACGGATCTCCCAAAAGACCTTAAGATATAGGAGCAGAAGTAGAGTCATAAAGTCATAGAGGTTTATAGCATAACAGGCCCTTTGGCCCAACGTGTCCATGCCGCCCCTTTTTTTTAACCCCTAGGCTAGTCCCAATTGCCTGTGTTTGGCCCATATCCCTCTATACCCATATAACTGTCTAATCGCTTTTTAAAAGATAAAATTGTACCTGCCTCTACTACTACCTCTGGCAGCTTATTCCAGACACTCACCACCCTCTGTGTGAAAAA
The DNA here is from genome assembly GCF_965287045.1 of Carcharhinus amblyrhynchos. NCBI lineage: Eukaryota > Metazoa > Chordata > Chondrichthyes > Carcharhiniformes > Carcharhinidae > Carcharhinus > Carcharhinus amblyrhynchos. The sequence goes on along the minus strand of NW_027650054.1, from coordinate 71,979 downwards.
ATTGCCCCTCTGGACAGTTTTGTGCCTCTCCCCTCTCAACTTAATCTTATGTCCTCTAGTTTTAGACTCCCCTACTTTTGGGAAAAGACGTTGACTACTAGCTGCTTTATGCCCCTTACAGACATCTATAATATCACCCCTAAGCTTCCTACGATCCAGAGAAAATATCTCAGTTCAGCCTGCCTCTCTTTATAACTCAATCCATCAAGTCCTGGTAGCATCCTGATAAATCTTTTCTGAACTCTTTCTATTTTAATAACATCCTTTCTACAGTAGGATGACCAGAACTGTACGCAGTATTCCAAGTGTGGCCTTTACCAATGTCTTGTAGAACTTCAACAAGGCATTACAAGTCCTGTTTTCAATGTTCTGACCAATGAAACCAAGCATGCTGAATGCCTTCTTCACTACTCTGTCCACCTGTGACTCCATTTTTAAGGAGCTGTGAACATGTACCCCTAGATCTCTTTGTTCTGTAACTCTCCCCACTGCCCTACCATTATCTAAGTAAGACCTGCCCTGGTTCGATCTACCAAAATGCGTTACCTCGCATTTGTCTAAATTAAACTCTTACATTCATCCACGTTATATTGCATTTGCCAAGTATTTGCCCACTCAGTCAGCCTGTCCAAGTCACCCTACAGCCTCTTGGCATCCTCCTCACAGCACACGCTGCCACCCAGCTTTGTGTCGTCTGTAAATTTGGAGATATTGCATTCAATTCCTGCATCCAAATCATTAATGTGAAGAGCTGGGGTCCCAACACTGAACCCTGTGGTACCCCACTAGTCTGCCACTCTGAAAAGGACATGTTTATTCCCACTCTCTGTTTCCTGTCTCCCAGCCAGTTCTCTATGCACATCAATACATTACTCCCAATACCCCATAAGCTTTAATTTTGCTCACTAATCTCTTGTATGGGACCTCGTCTAAAAGCCTTTTGAAAGCCCAGATACGCAACATCCACTGGTTCAACCTTGTTCACTCTGCTGGTCACATCCTCAAAAACATTCCAGAAGATTTGTCAAACACGATTTCCCTTAGTAAATCTGTGCTGACTTGGACTGATCCTGTCACCATTTTCCAAATGCTCAAGAAATGGCTGAAGAAATACCTCCTCATCTTGGTTCTAAAGGGTCGTCCCTTTATTCCAAGGCTGTGCCCTCGGATCCAACTAATGGATACATCTTCCCCACGTCCACGCTATCCAGGCTTTTCAAGTATTCTGAAAGATTCAATGAAATCCCACCACCCCCCATCCTTTTAAACTCCATCAAGTACAGACCCAGAGTCCTCAAACCCTACTCGCACATCAAGGGTGGAAATCTCCCCCCAAAAAATTTAAGTGTCGAATTTACATGATAATTGGAGTGATTTGTGCTGTTTTTTTCAGTGGGAGCTCAGAGAAGGATCTTCCACACTCCATGCATTGCAGAGGTCACTAGCGTGTGTATCGTCATTAATCAGTGAGAGGCTGAAATCAACGCGCTAAGCAGGGCCACTACGCGTGCACCGATCTGTCAGCACTGAGATCGGTGCATGCGCAGCAGCCCTGCACTGCCGCCTTCCTTGATTGCTGGCCGGCTTGATCACCGCATCAGAAATTGAAATTGAAAATTGGCATTGAAATTAACATTTATATGGTACGTGCGGCTCCCCTGCCGATTTCTGGCACAGATGCGACGCCGCCGGAAATCCGGCACGGGGAGATGCTATCGATGAACACGCGCAAGAATCCCATGCACTGGCCGTTGTGAGATTCACCCAGCCTGATGCACTAAAAAATTAGAGCAATGGAATGGGAGAATTAGCCCTCAAGTTTTTCATTCCCAGGATCATTCTCATGAACCTTCTCTAATCATCTCCAGGGCCAGCAGATCCTTCCTAATACACAAGGCCCAAATGGCGCCCACATCTCTGTCCATGGCTATTCTGAACCTCACTATCTCCTCTTATCCTAACTCTGCCTCCACACCACACCCTCCCCTCCATCACCCATCAACACAATCTCTTAAAGCGCCCCAGAAACTTTTGGTTCATTCCAAGATCTCTTTCTTCCTATGAACAGCTCCAGAAAGCTCCAAGTCTGTAGCTTCTGATATCTATTTTACACAGTAGTTGCTTTGATATTTATCATTTGTGTTCTAACTTCATTCACCAACTTTTGGAATATCTCCACGATCACAAAGAGTCTGCACCCACGTTTACCTTTCAGGCTTCCAGGACTTTCTGTGGTGGCTGTTTACTTTGCTCGGACTCAGTGCCCAGGCTTAACCAATCAAGCACAAAGAGCATTGATCAATCACCAGACGGGCATAATCAAATATAGAGCAGTTTTTCAGCACCACTCACAATGCTTGAGATGCTGAAGCAGCCCAATCCATAAGCAGCAAGATGGAGACAACAGTTCATCCTTGGGCCGATACATAGTAAATAACATTTGTGCCACACCAAAGCCAGGCAATGACCACCACTAACCAGAGAAAATCCAGCCATCTTCCCTTGGCATTGCCATTGCTGAATCCCCCATTGAACCAGAAATTGAGCTGGACCAGCCATATAAATACTGTGGCTACCGGAGCAGGCCCAAGGCTAGGAATCTCCATTTAACCAGTACTCCATCCACAAACACTCGCTCCCTCCGCCACCCACGCACAGTGACAGCAGTGTGTGTGTACCGTGTACAAGATGTACTGCAGTGACTCGCCGAGGCTCCTTCGACATCACATTCCAATCCGCCACCTCTACCATCTGGAACAACAAGGGGCAGCAGATACATAGGGAACACCACCACCTGCAAGTTCCCCCTCCGAACCCCCCTCACCATCCCGACTGGGAAATATATCGGCTGTTCTTTTGCTGTGGCTGGGGTCCAAATCCCGGAACTCCCTCCCTCACGGCACGGTGAGTGTTACCGATAGCACACACGGGGACTGCAGCAGATTCTAGAAGGGCGGTTCACCTATCACCTTCTCAAAGGGCAATTAGGGACGGGTGATAAACACCGGCCCTGGCCATCAATGCCCACATCTTGTGAATGAAAAAAGACTGAGGCCTTGCCTGCCCTCTCAGGTGGACACTGAAGACCCCCATGGCCTTTCTCAGTGATGGAGGGGAGAGGAGAGGCGGCATGAAAGTATGGGGAGAGGCATGGGAATAGGGTGGAGTCCCCTTAACGTCTTGGGCTGATATGTATTGCTCAACCAAAGCACCTTATGACATTGTGTCACACTGTGGGAGGGGAAAGGTAAGGGAAGAGTGAGGGAGAGAGGAGGAAGAAGTAGCCACTCTTCCCTGGAACCCCTCCCCCTCCTCCTTCCCCCCTTCCCCTCCTCCTTCCCCCCTTCCCCTCCCCTCCCCTCCCCCCATTCCCCCTCCCCTCCCCCCAGTTCTGTCACATTGCCTCTCCTGTGATTGGGTGCTTTTCAGTGAGTCTCAATCCTTTGGCCTACCCAATTAAACTAAATCAAATTCACTGAGGGGCAAATTAAAAGTGCAGTCCCTAAAAAGAACGGAACCGCCTGAAACAAAAGACAAACTTAAAATGTCAAATTAAAACGTAGTTAAAGGGGTCAATAATACATCTCAGTCCCTGTGGTGCACCGAAGGCCTCAGCAGTGCCATCGGACTCCGCAAGCTCCTCTTCAGGAATACACAGCCACGAATGTAGGTGTGGTCGAGGGGCAGATGGTCAGGTCGGACAACCCTCTTGGTCGCCCATTGCCTGGATCTGTTGATGGCAAGTTTGGCCAGGAGCAGGTTCACGAAGAGGTCCTCCTCCTTCCCCACCTCCCTCAGCACTGGGTGTCCATAGATCAGGAGTGTAGGACTGAATGCCAATGAAAGGTTTTTAAAGTGACTGAAAAGGCAGTCCAGCCAATAACACTCAACATTGACATGGTCCCTGGACTTGGCAAGATTGCAAAGAGGGCAGGTCTCTTGGGAGCCTGTGAACTGGTGCAACCTAAGGTTGTATGGCACCACTGCATGTGTCACCCTCCATCCCAGGCCCCTATGATAGTCAGGGAGTGTGTGTGTGTGTGTGTGTGTGTGTGTGTGTGTGTGTGTGTGTGTGTGTGTGTGTGTGTGTGTGTGTGTGTGTGTGTGTGTGTGTGTGAGAGAGAGAGTGTGAGTGTGGGTGTGTGTGTGTGTGTGTGTGTGAGAGAGAGTGTGAGTGTGGGTGTGTGTGAGAGAGTGTGGGTGAGTGTGTGTGAGAGAGAGAGTGTGTGATGTGCGTGTGTGTGTGTGTGTGTGTGTGAGAGGGAGAGAGAGAGAGAGAGTGTGTGGGTGTGTGTGTGTGAGAGAGAGAGTGTGGGTGTGTGTGAGAGAGAGTGTGTGTGAGAGAGAGAGAGTGTGTGATGTGCATGTGTGTGTGTGTGTGTGAGAGAGAGACAATGTAGCTCCCAGAGCTGGTGTGATGGGGTGACTTTTTATTCTTCATGTGTGTTTTATATTGTGGTGTAGATTCAGGTAGCAGGAATTGTATTGGTGTGGGGGCATTAGCTGGTGGAGCAAGTCCATTTATTTGGATGGTTTATGGGTTTGGTGTGAGAATTGATCTTTTGTTGAGAGTGCAAAAATTACTTCATCGACAATTTATTTGTTTATTTATTAATTAATTAGTGTTCCCAGTAGGTTTACATTAGCAATGTAACAAAGTTATTGTGGAAGGGTACATTGAGGAAGAATTAAGCATGGCCATAACCTGTAACCAGGTTTCTCCCATTGTTCCTGATGGTCAAATACTTAAATATTTGCATTTTCCCCAGAGCTGCCTGTGGATTCTCCCCAGTCACCATGTGGTCAGAGTACCATCCATGCAGAGTTACACATTTACATTTTTGTTTTTAGGGATTTATATTTCTCCGTGTGGATTAGTTTGCATGTTCTAATAGGTCCCCACACGTGTCCAATTATCCCTTTTAATTAAGGTGAAACTATAGCAATCCCCAGTGCCTGAGGGTCTTTTGTGTGTGTTTTATTTTAGAAGTTTAGAAGTAGTTTAGAAATCCTACAGTGCAGAAAGAGGCCCTTTGGCCCATTGAGTCTGCACCAACCACAATCCCACCCAGGCCCTACCCCCATATCCCTACATATTTACCCACTAATCCCTCTAACCTACGCATTTCAGGACACTAAGGGCAATTTTTAGCATGGCCAATCAACCTAACCTGCACGTTTTTGGACTTGAAAAATCTCACTCACTCTGAAGCTCTGGAAGGTTGAGTCCGGGTCTGGCTGGGGTTCATTTAGCCTCCGTTCGTTCCACGACCAGGGCTGGCTGTTCTTGCTATCCCTGTCCAGTAGAACCATAACTGAGGCTTAGTCTTGCCCTCTTGGCTTGCATCCCGACCAGTTTCATAGAACATAGAACATAGAACATAGAACATTACAGCGCGGAACAGGCCCTTCGGCCCACAATGTTGCGCCGACCAGTCTTATTTTTTAAAAAAAAACATTGACCCTCTAATCTAAACCAATCCCTTTTCGTCCATAAACCTATCCACCAATCTCTTAAACGCCCCCAAACTAGGCGCATTTACAACTGCTCCTAGCTGCTCCCTTGCACTTTATCAAGGGAAGGGAGAGTTGATTTCGCTGTTCTGTGCTTTTTACATCCTTTTCTTGACGCTTTTTGGATCCTGTCTCCTCCAGTAGTTTCAGGTGGGTGAGTGTTGTCTGTTCCACTCCTGTTCTTTGCTATCTCTGTGGGTAAAGGAAGTTCCCTCCCTGTATCTGTCCTGTATATGGGCTTGAATCCTGTCCCTTCCTACCTTCGAATGGCAGGAAGCTACTGCAGCTCATTGGCTCCCTGTGGGTTTGGGATTCCCATCCCTGAGTGGCCAGGAGGCAATATGGTGTCTTGGGTCAATTCCTTGCCTTCCATCCCTGTTTCTCTTTGGATGAGAGATAATTGTTTTTACCCTGTGGTATTTTGCGCTCTGGTGGGCTTTTGGTTTCTTTAGGGGGTGTTTGTGGTGGATAAGTCTCCAGATCTGGGTGCCTTATGTTCTCGGGTATATTGTGGAAAGGGTGTGGGAGAAAGGAAAGCGGCTGCCTGGTTTTTCTTACAGATTCGGGGAGGGGGGTTTTCATGGGAGGGTCGAGGGTGGGTTGGAGTGAGGGGGAGTCCTTGGTGATGGTGTGGATCTTTGGTAGAGGGGTTTTATTCCTGGGGTGGGAGTTCTTTTTGGTAATTTTGGTGTCTGTGGTGTTATGGTGGGGGGTGGGTTTATTCAACACTGTCTGGATTGATTGTGTTGGGTTCTGGGGGATGGACTGGCCCCAGCGGTTATGAAGATTAGGGGTTGGGGGGGGGGCCTGGGGGCGTTTGGGGGGGTCCTTCTTGTTTGTAAAGGTTATGGAGATTAGGGGTTGGGGGGGGCCTGGGGGCGTTTGGGGGGGTCCTTCTTGTTTGTAAGGGTTATGGAGATTAGGGGTTGGGGGGGCCTGGGGGCATTTGGGGGGGTCCTTCTTGTTTGTAGGGGTTATGGAGAGGTTTGTCCCCCCAGGTGGTGGGGTATTGTCTCTAATGTTTTGGATTCTTTCCTTTCTCTTTTTTTTCTTTTCATTACCTTTTTGTGGGGTCTTGCTCAGGGTGAGTGATAAGTATTGTCTTCGTGTTCGAGCAAGGGGGGGAAGGGAAAGAAAAAAAATAAAGGGGGTATTTTTGTTTTGGTGGTCTCTTTGTTAGAGGGTGATCAGAAGGACACCGGGATATTCATAGAATCACAGGAACCCTACAGTGCAGAAATAGGCCCTTCGGCCCATCGAGTCTGCACCGACCACAATCCCACCCAGGCCCCACCCCCATATCCCTACATATTATATCCACTAGTCCCTCTAACCTACACATCTCAGGACACTAAGGGGTAATGTCTTAGCACGGCCAATCAGCCTAACCCACACATCTTTGGACTGTGGGAGGAAACCGGAGCACCCGGAGGAAACCCACGCAGACACGAGGAGAATGTGCAAACTCCACACAGACAGTGACCCGAGCCGGGAATCGAACCCAAGTCCCTGGAGCTGTAAAGCAGCAGTGCCAACCACTGTGCTACCACACTGCCCTTGTTGAGTCGGGTACGTTTAGTTGGGGAGTGGGATGTGCGCATTCGTCTTTCATTGCTATCCTTTCTCTGTGTTCTTCATATTTTGGCCTTTTTTTCCCTTTTCGTTGGCTGTGCATCGTTGGGGATGGGTTGGGCGTGTATACATATAGAGAAATATAGAGAGATTTTTGGAGTTGGACAGAGAGAGGACATGACCCCTTTTCCTCCGTTCCCTGTCACTTTTCTTTGGGTTCGTGTCTAACCCTTGTTGCTCCCTGTGATGCCTTGCCTTTATCTTGTCACTTGTTGTCTTCTTGGCTGCCGGGGTTTTTTCTCCTTATATGTTATATATTATTTGTGTTAGTTTTTTCTTGAGTGGGACAGTGAGTTGGGGGGTACCGCAGTGTGGCAGAAGCGAAGGAGTAGGTGGGAGGAAGGGGGGGAGTAGAAGAAAGAACAAAGGTAAATAGGCCGATGGTCTGCTTCTGTCATATCTCAGGTAGTTGGGGAGAGTTGGGTGTGTGTTAGAAGGAGGGGGCTGCTAAGTTGGGGGTTTACGTGTCTCCGGGGACTGGGATGGATGTCAAATTGGTGTGTGTGTCTTGAAGAGTTGTTTTTTGGGGGGTTTCCCAGCTGGGGAGGTTTTGTATCTGTTGCTGAGTCAGTTTCTTTTTCAGTGTGTTGGTAGATTTCGTTAGTGGGTGGACTACTGAGGAGGTAGTAGGTGAGCGGGGGGTGGCGGGGACAAGAGGTAAGGTGGTGGGATACAAGATCCTGGGGGTTGTGATGTTGGTGGGAGGTTGTTGGCTATCCTCCCCTTTCATGGTGCTTTTGTCTCCCGTGCGTGCCTTGGGGGGGCTGGTGTGAGGGGGCTCCCAGAGTTGGTGGGATGGGGTGACTTTTTATTCTTTGTGGGTGTTTTATGGTGAGTGGGTGAGAGTGAGGGAGGGAGTGAGGGAGTGGTGGTGGTTTGGATCATGACTCTTCCCATTTCTTGCACAGGTGCCGATCTGACCGCTGTCACCACCTGCGAACTCTGCAAAAAGAGCCTCAAGCTGGACTTCGACAACTTTGATGTTCACGAGTTCCACCGCAAGCGTGCGGCCTCACAGGTACAGGGGGAGTGCGGCCTCACGGGTACAGGGAGAGTGCGGCCTCACGGGTACAGGGAGAGTGCGGCCTCACAGGTACAGGGGGAGTGCGGTCTCATGGGTACAGGGAGAGTGCGGCCTCACGGGTACAGGGAGAGTGCGGCCTCACGGGTACAGGGGGAGTGCGGCCTCACAGGTACAGGGAGAGTGCGGCCTCACGGGTACAGGGAGAGTGCGGCCTCACGGGTACAGGGAGAGTGCGGCCTCATGGGTACAGGGAGAGTGCGGCCTCACGGGTACAGGGAGAGTGTGGCCTCACAGGTACAGGGAGAGTGTGGCCTCACGGGTACAGGGAGAGTGTGGCCTCACGGGTACGGGGAGAGTGCGGCCTCACAGGTACAGGGAGAGTGCGGCCTCACGGGTACGGGGAGAGTGCGGCCTCACAGGTACGGGGGGAGTGCGGCCTCACGGGTACAGGGAGAGTGCGGCCTCACAGGTACAGGGGGAGTGCGGCCTCACGGGCACAGGGAGAGTGCGGCCTCACGGGTACAGGGAGAGTGCGGCCTCACGGGTTCAGGGAGAGTGCGGCCTCACAGGTACAGGGGGAGTGTGGCCTCACGGGTACAGGGAGAGTGCGGCCTCACGGGTTCAGGGGGAGTGCGGCCTCACAGGTACAGGGGGAGTGTGGCCTCACGGGTACAGGGAGAGTGCGGTCTCACGGGTACAGGGAGAGTGCAGTCTCACGGGTATAGGGAGAGTGCGGCCTCACGGGTACAGGGAGAGTGCGGCCTCACGGGTACAGGGAGAGTGCGGCCTCACGGGTACAGGGAGAGTGCGGCCTCATGGGTACAGGGAGCGTGCGGCCTCACGGGTACGGGGAGAGTGTGGCCTCACGGGTACGGGGAGAGTACGGCCTCACGGGTACAGGGAGAGTGCGGCCTCACGGGTACGGGGAGAGTGCGGCCTCACGGGTACAGGGAGAGTGTGGCCTCACGGGTACAGGGAGAGTGCGGCCTCACGGGTACAGGGAGAGTGCGGCCTCACGGGTACAGGGAGAGTGTGGCCTCACGGGTTTTGGGAGAGTGCGGCCTCACGGGTACAGGGAGAGTGCGGCCTCACGGGTACAGGGAGAGTGCGGCCTCACGGGTACAGGGAGAGTGCGGCCTCACGGGTACAGGGGGAGTGCGGCCTCACGGGTACAGGGGGAGTGTGGCCTCACGGGTACAGGGAGAGTGCGGCCTCACGGGTACAGGGAGAGTGCGGCCTCACGGGTACAGGGAGAGTGCGGCCTCACGGGTACAGGGAGAGTGCGGCCTCACGGGTAGAGAGAGAGTGCGGCCTCACGGGTACAGGAAGAGTGCGGCCTCAGGGGTACAGGGAGCGTGCGGCCTCACGGGTACAGGGAGAGTGTGGCCTCACGGGTACAGGGAGAGTGCGGCCTCAGGGGTACAGGGAGCGTGCGGCCTCACGGGTACAGGGGGAGTGTGGCCTCACGGGTACAGGGAGAGTGTGGCCTCACGGGTACAGGGAGAGTGCGGCCTCACGGGTACAGGGAGAGTGCGGCCTCACGGGTACAGGGAGAGTGCGGCCTCACGGGTACAGGGAGAGTGCGGCCTCACGGGTACAGGGGGAGTGCGGCCTCACGGGTACAGGGGGAGTGTGGCCTCACGGGTACAGGGAGAGTGTGGCCTCACGGGTACGGGGAGAGTGCGGCCTCACGGGTACAGGGGGAGTGTGGCCTCACGGGTACGGGGAGAGTGCGGCCTCACGGGTACAGGGAGAGTGTGGCCTCACGGGTACGGGGAGAGTGCGGCCTCACGGATAGAGAGAGAGTGTGGCCTCACGGGTACAGGGAGAGTGCGGCCTCACAGGTACAGGGGGAGTGCGGCCTCACGGGTACAGGGGGAGTGTGGCCTCACGGGTACGGGGAGAGTGCGGCCTCACGGGTACAGGGAGAGTGCGGCCTCACAGGTACAGGGAGAGTGTGGCCTCACGGGTACGGGGAGAGTGCGGCCTCACGGGTACAGGGAGAGTGTGGCCTCACGGGTACGGGGAGAGTGCGGCCTCACGGATAGAGAGAGAGTGTGGCCTCACGGGTACAGGGAGAGTGTGGCCTCACGGGTACGGGGAGAGTGCGGCCTCACGGGTACAGGGAGAGTGCGGCCTCACGGGTAGAGAGAGAGTGCGGCCTCATGGGTACGGGGAGAGTGCGGCCTCACGGGTAGAGAGAGAGTGCGGCCTCACGGGTACAGGGAGAGTGTGGCCTCACGGGTACAGGGAGAGTGTGGCCTCACGGGTACAGGGAGAGTGTGGCCTCACGGGTACAGGGAGAGTGCGGCCTCACGGGTAGAGAGAGAGTGCGGCTTCACGGGTAGAGAGAGAGTGTGGCCTCACGGGTAGAGAGAGAGTGTGGCCTCACGGGTAGAGAGAGAGTGTGGCCTCACGGGTAGAGAGAGAGTGCGGCCTCACGGGTAGAGAGAGAGTGTGGCTTCACGGGTAGAGAGAGAGTGCGGCCTCACGGGTAGAGAGAGAGTGTGGCTTCACGGGTAGAGAGAGAGTGCGGCCTCACGGGTAGAGAGAGAGTGTGGCTTCACGGGTAGAGAGAGAGTGTGGCCTCACGGGTAGAGAGAGAGTGCGGCTTCACGGGTAGAGAGAGAGTGCGGCCTCACGGGTAGAGAGAGAGTGCGGCCTCACGGGTAGAGAGAGAGTGTGGCCTCACGGGTACAGGGAGAGTGTGGCCTCACGGGTAGAGAGAGAGTGTGGCCTCACGGGTAGAGAGAGAGTGCGGCCTCACGGGTAGAGAGAGAGTGTGGCCTCACGGGTAGAGAGAGAGTGCGGCCTCACGGGTAGAGAGAGAGTGTGGCCTCACGGGTAGAGAGAGAGTGCGGCCTCACGGGTAGAGAGAGAGTGCGGCCTCACGGGTACAGGGGGAGTGTGGCCTCACGGGTAGAGAGAGAGTGTGGCCTCACGGGTAGAGAGAGAGTGCGGCCTCACGGGTACAGGGGGAGTGTGGCCTCACGGGTAGAGAGAGAGTGCGGCCTCACGGGTACAGGGGGAGTGTGGCCTCACGGGTACAGGGAGAGTGCGGCCTCACGGGTAGAGAGAGAGTGCGGCCTCACGGGTACAGGGGGAGTGTGGCCTCACGGGTAGAGAGAGAGTGCGGCCTCACGGGTAGAGAGAGAGTGCGGCCTCACGGGTACAGGGGGAGTGTGGCCTCACGGGTACAGGGAGAGTGCGGCCTCACGGGTAGAGAGAGAGTGTGGCCTCACGGGTACAGGGGGAGTGTGGCCTCACGGGTAGAGAGAGAGTGTGGCCTCACGGGTACAGGGAGAGTGTGGCCTCACGGGTAGAGAGAGAGTGTGGCCTCACGGGTAGAGAGAGAGTGTGGCCTCACGGGTAGAGAGAGAGTGTGGCCTCACGGGTACAGGGAGAGTGTGGCCTCACGGGTAGAGAGAGAGTGTGGCCTCACGGGTAGAGAGAGAGTGTGGCCTCACGGGTACAGGGAGAGTGCGGCCTCACGGGTACAGGGAGAGTGCGGCCTCACGGGTAGAGAGAGAGTGTGACCTCACGGGTACAGGGGGAGTGTGGCCTCACGGGTAGAGAGAGAGTGCGGCCTCACGGGTAGAGAGAGAGTGTGGCCTCACGGGTACAGGGAGAGTGCGGCCTCACGGGTACAGGGAGAGTGTGGCCTCACGGGTAGAGAGAGAGTGCGGCCTCACGGGTAGAGAGAGAGTGTGGCCTCACGGGTAGAGAGAGAGTGTGGCCTCACGGGTAGAGAGAGAGTGTGGCCTCACGGGTAGAGAGAGAGTGTGGCCTCACGGGTAGAGAGAGAGTGCGGCCTCACGGGTACAGGGGGAGTGTGGCCTCACGGGTACGGGGAGAGTGCGGCCTCACGGGTACAGGGAGAGTGTGGCCTCACGGGTACAGGGAGAGTGCGGCCTCACGGGTACGGGGAGAGTGCGGCCTCACGGGTACAGGGAGAGTGTGGCCTCACGGGTACAGGGAGAGTGCGGCCTCACGGGTACAGGGAGAGTGCGGCCTCACGGGTACAGGGAGAGTGTGGCCTCACAGGTACAGGGAGAGTGCGGCCTCACGGGTACAGGGAGAGTGTGGCCTCACGGGTTTTGGGAGAGTGCGGCCTCACGGGTACAGGGAGAGTGTGGCCTCACGGGTTTTGGGAGAGTGCGGCCTCACGGGTACAGGGAGAGTGCGGCCTCACGGGTACAGGGAGAGTGTGGCCTCACGGGTAGAGAGAGAGTGCGGCCTCACGGGTAGAGAGAGAGTGTGGCCTCACGGGTACAGGGAGAGTGCGGCCTCACGGGTACAGGGAGAGTGCGGCCTCACGGGTAGAGAGAGAGTGTGGCCTCACGGGTACAGGGAGAGTGCGGCCTCACGGGTACAGGGAGAGTGCGGCCTCACGGGTAGAGAGAGAGTGTGGCCTCACGGGTACAGGGAGAGTGCGGCCTCACGGGTACAGGGAGAGTGCGGCCTCACGGGTAGAGAGAGAGTGCGGCCTCACGGGTACAGGGAGAGTGCGGCCTCACGGGTACAGGGAGAGTGCGGCCTCACGGGTACAGGGAGAGTGCGGCCTCACGGGTAGAGAGAGAGTGCGGCCTCACGGGTACAGGAAGAGTGTGGCCTCACGGGTAGAGAGAGAGTGCGGCCTCACGGGTACAGGGAGAGTGTGGCCTCACGGGTACAGGGAGAGTGCGGCCTCACGGGTACAGGGAGAGTGCGGCCTCACGGGTACAGGGAGAGTGCGGCCTCACGGGTACAGGGAGAGTGCGGCCTCACGGGTACAGGGGGAGTGCGGCCTCACGGGTACAGGGGGAGTGTGGCCTCACGGGTACAGGGAGAGTGCGGCCTCACGGGTACAGGGAGAGTGTGGCCTCACGGGTACAGGGGGAGTGTGGCCTCACAGGTACAGGGAGAGTGTGGCCTCGCGGGTACAGGGAGAGTCCGGCCTCACGGGTACAGGGAGAGTGCGGCCTCACAGGTACAGGGAGAGTGTGGCCTCACGGGTACGGGGAGAGTGCGGCCTCACGGGTACAGGGAGAGTGTGGCCTCACGGGTACGGGGAGAGTGCGGCCTCACGGGTAGAGAGAGAGTGTGGCCTCACGGGTACAGGGAGAGTGCGGCCTCACGGGTACAGGGAGAGTGCGGCCTCACGGGTACGGGGAGAGTGCGGCCTCACGGGTAGAGAGAGAGTGCGGCCTCACGGGTACAGGGAGAGTGTGGCCTCACGGATAGAGAGAGAGTGCGGCCTCACGGGTACAGGGAGAGTGTGGCCTCACGGATAGAGAGAGAGTGCGGCCTCACGGGTACAGGGAGAGTGTGGCCTCACGGATAGAGAGAGAGTGCGGCCTCACGGGTACAGGGAGAGTGTGGCCTCACGGGTACGGGGAGAGTGCGGCCTCACGGGTAGAGAGAGAGTGTGGCCTCACGGGTACAGGGAGAGTGCGGCCTCACGGGTACAGGGAGAGTGTGGCCTCACGGGTAGAGAGAGAGTGTGGCCTCACGGGTACAGGGAGAGTGCGGCCTCACGGGTAGAGAGAGAGTGTGGCCTCACGGGTACAGGGAGAGTGCGGCCTCACGGGTACAGGGAGAGTGTGGCCTCACGGGTAGAGAGAGAGTGCGGCCTCACGGGTAGAGAGAGAGTGCGGCCTCACGGGTAGAGAGAGAGTGCGGCCTCACGGGTAGAGAGAGAGTGCGGCCTCACGGGTACAGGGAGAGTGCGGCCTCACGGGTACAGGGGGAGTGCGGCCTCACGGGTAGAGAGAGAGTGTGGCCTCACGGGTACAGGGAGAGTGCGGCCTCACGGGTACAGGGAGAGTGCGGCCTCACGGGTAGAGAGAGAGTGCGGCCTCACGGGTACAGGAAGAGTGTGGCCTCACGGGTAGAGAGAGAGTGCGGCCTCACGGGTAGAGAGAGAGTGCGGCCTCACGGGTACGGGGAGAGTGTGGCCTCACGGGTAGAGAGAGAGTGTGGCCTCACGGGTAGAGAGAGAGTGCGGCCTCACGGGTACAGGGAGAGTGTGGCCTCACGGGTAGAGAGAGAGTGTGGCCTCACGGGTAGAGAGAGAGTGCGGCCTCACGGGTACAGGGAGAGTGTGGCCTCACGGGTACAGGGAGAGTGCGGCCTCACGGGTAGAGAGAGAGTGCGGCCTCACGGGTACAGGGAGAGTGTGGCCTCACGGGTACAGGGAGAGTGCGGCCTCACGGGTACAGGGAGAGTGCGGCCTCACGGGTACAGGGAGAGTGCGGCCTCACGGGTACAGGGAGAGTGTGGCCTCACGGGTACAGGGAGAGTGTGGCCTCACGGGTAGAGAGAGAGTGTGGCCTCACGGGTAGAGAGAGAGTGCGGCCTCACGGGTACAGGGAGAGTGTGGCCTCACGGGTACAGGGAGAGTGTGGCCTCACGGGTACGGGGAGAGTGCGGCCTCACGGGTACGGGGAGAGTGCGGCCTCACGGGTACAGGGAGAGTGCGGCCTCACGGGTAGAGAGAGAGTGCGGCCTCACGGGTACAGGGAGAGTGCGGCCTCACGGGTACAGGGAGAGTGCGGCCTCACAGGTACAGGGAGAGTGCGGCCTCACGGGTACAGGGAGAGTGTGGCCTCACGGGTACAGGGAGAGTGTGGCCTCACGGGTACAGGGAGAGTGTGGCCTCGCGGGTACAGGGAGAGTGTGGCCTCACGGGTACAGGGAGAGTGCGGCCTCACGGGTACGGAGAGAGTGCGGCCTCACGGGTAGAGAGAGAGTGTGGCCTCACGGGTACAGGGAGAGTGTGGCCTCACGGGTACAGGGGGAGTGTGGCCTCACGGGTACGGGGAGAGTGCGGCCTCACGGGTACAGGGAGAGTGCGGCCTCACGGGTACAGGGAGAGTGCGGCCTCACGGGTACGGGGAGAGTGTGGCCTCACGGGTACAGGGAGAGTGCGGCCTCTCGGGTACGGGGAGAGTGCGGCCTCACGGGTACAGGGAGAGTGCGGCCTCACGGGTACGGGGAGAGTGTGGCCTCACGGGTACAGGGAGAGTGCGGCCTCACGGGTAGAGAGAGAGTGCGGCCTCACGGGTAGAGAGAGAGTGCGGTCTCACGGGTAGGGAGAGAGTGTGGCCTCACGGGTAGAGAGAGAGTGCGGCATCATGGGTACAGGGAGAGTGCGGCCTCGCGGGTACAGGGAGAGTGTGGCCTCACGGGTAGAGAGAGAGTGTGGCCTCACGGGTAGAGAGAGAGTGCGGTCTCACGGGTAGAGAGAGAGTGTGGCCTCACGGGTAGAGAGAGAGTGCGGTCTCACGGGTAGAGAGAGAGTGCGGCCTCACGGGTACGGGGAGAGTGCGGCCTCACGGGTACGGGGAGAGTGCGGCCTCACGGGTAGAGAGAGAGTGCGGCCTCACGGGTACAGGGAGAGTGCGGCCTCACGGGTAGAGAGAGAGTGTGGCCTCACGGGTACAGGGAGAGTGCGGCCTCACGGGTACAGGGAGAGTGTGGCCTCACGGGTACAGGGAGAGTGCGGCCTCACGGGTACAGGGAGAGTGCGGCCTCACGGGTACAGGGAGAGTGCGGCCTCACGGGTACAGGGAGAGTGCGGCCTCACGGGTAGAGAGAGAGTGCGGCCTCACGGGTACAGGGAGAGTGCGGCCTCACGGGTACGGGGAGAGTGCGGCCTCACGGGTACAGGGAGAGTGTGGCCTCACGGGTAGAGAGAGAGTGTGGCGTCACGGGTACAGGGAGAGTGCGGCCTCACGGGTAGAGAGAGTGTGGCCTCACGGGTACAGGGAGAGTGCGGCCTCACGGGTACAGGGAGAGTGTGGCCTCACGGGTACAGGGAGAGTGCGGCCTCACGGGTAGAGAGAGAGTGCGGCCTCACGGGTACAGGGGGAGTGTGGCCTCACGGGTAGAGAGAGAGTGTGGCCTCACGGGTACAGGGAGAGTGTGGCCTCACGGGTACAGGGAGAGTGTGGCCTCACGGGTACAGGGAGAGTGCGGCCTCACGGTTAGAGAGAGAGTGTGGCCTCACGGGTACAGGGAGAGTGTGGCCTCACGGGTACAGGGAGAGTGTGGCCTCACGGGTACAGGGAGAGTGTGGCCTCACGGGTACAGGGAGAGTGTGGCCTCACGGGTACAGGGAGAGTGCGGCCTCACGGGTAGAGAGAGAGTGTGGCCTCACGGGTACAGGGAGAGTGTGGCCTCACGGGTACAGGGAGAGTGCGGCCTCGCGGGTACGGGGAGAGTGCGGCCTCACGGGTACAGGGAGAGTGCGGCCTCACGGGTAGAGAGAGAGTGCGGCCTCACGGGTACAGGGAGAGTGCGGCCTCACGGGTACAGGGAGAGTGCGGCCTCACGGGTACAGGGAGAGTGCGGCCTCGCGGGTACAGGGAGAGTGCGGCCTCACGGGTACAGGGAGAGTGCGGCCTCACGGGTAGAGAGAGAGTGCGGCCTCACGGGTACAGGGAGAGTGCGGCCTCACGGGTAGAGAGAGAGTGCGGCCTCACGGGTACAGGGAGAGTGCGGCCTCACGGGTAGAGAGAGAGTGCGGCCTCACGGGTACAGGGAGAGTGCGGCCTCACGGGTAGAGAGAGAGTGCGGCCTCACGGGTACAGGGAGAGTGCGGCCTCACGGGTAGAGAGAGAGTGCGGCCTCACGGGTACAGGGAGAGTGCGGCCTCACGGGTAGAGAGAGTGCGGCCTCACGGGTACAGGGAGAGTGTGGCCTCACGGGTAGAGAGAGAGTGCGGCCTCACGGGTACAGGGAGAGTGCGGCCTCACGGGTAGAGAGAGTGCGGCCTCACGGGTAGAGAGAGTGCGGCCTCACGGGTACAGGGGGAGTGCGGCCTCACGGGTACAGGGAGAGTGCGGCCTCACGGGTACAGGGAGAGTGCGGCCTCACGGGTACAGGGAGAGTGCGGCCTCACGGGTAGGGAGAGTGCGGCCTCACGGGTACAGGGAGAGTGCGGCCTCGCGGGTACAGGGAGAGTGCGGCCTCACGGGTAGAGAGAGAGTGTGGCCTCACGGGTACAGGGGGAGTGCGGCCTCACGGGTACGGGGAGAGTGCGGCCTCACGGGTAGGGAGAGTGCGGCCTCACGGGTACAGGGAGAGTGCGGCCTCGCGGGTACAGGGAGAGTGCGGCCTCACGGGTAGAGAGAGTGCGGCCTCACGGGTACAGGGAGAGTGCGGCCTCACGGGTACAGGGGGAGTGCGGCCTCACGGGTACAGGGAGAGTGTGGCCTCACGGGTACAGGGAGAGTGCGGCCTCACGGGTACAGGGGGAGTGCGGCCTCACGGGTACAGGGAGAGTGCGGCCTCACGGGTAGGGAGAGTGCGGCCTCACGGGTACAGGGAGAGTGCGGCCTCACGGGTACAGGGAGAGTGCGGCCTCACGGGTACAGGGAGAGTGCGGCCTCACGGGTACAGGGAGAGTGCGGCCTCACGGGTACAGGGAGAGTGCGGCCTCACGGGTACAGGGAGAGTGCGGCCTCACGGGTACAGGGGGAGTGCGGCCTCACGGGTACAGGGAGAGTGCGGCCTCACGGGTACAGGGGGAGTGCGGCCTCACGGGTACAGGGAGAGTGCGGCCTCACGGGTAGGGAGAGTGCGGCCTCACGGGTACAGGGGGAGTGTGGCCTCACGGGTACAGGGAGAGTGTGGCCTCACGGGTACAGGGAGAGTGTGGCCTCACGGGTACAGGGAGAGTGTGGCCTCACGGGTACAGGGAGAGTGTGGCCTCGCGGGTACAGGGAGAGTGCGGCCTCACGGGTAGAGAGAGTGCGGCCTCACGGGTAGAGAGAGTGCGGCCTCACGGGTACAGGGAGAGTGCGTTCTCACGGGTACAGGGAGAGTGTGGCCTCACGGGTACAGGGAGAGTGCGGCCTCACGGTTAGAGAGAGAGTGTGGCCTCACGGGTACAGGGAGAGTGTGGCCTCACGGGTACAGGGAGAGTGTGGCCTCACGGGTACAGGGAGAGTGTGGCCTCACGGGTACAGGGAGAGTGTGGCCTCACGGGTACAGGGAGAGTGCGGCCTCACGGGTAGAGAGAGAGTGTGGCCTCACGGGTACAGGGAGAGTGTGGCCTCACGGGTACAGGGAGAGTGCGGCCTCGCGGGTACGGGGAGAGTGCGGCCTCACGGGTACAGGGAGAGTGCGGCCTCACGGGTAGAGAGAGAGTGCGGCCTCACGGGTACAGGGA
This sequence comes from Carcharhinus amblyrhynchos, assembly GCF_965287045.1. Lineage (NCBI taxonomy): Eukaryota > Metazoa > Chordata > Chondrichthyes > Carcharhiniformes > Carcharhinidae > Carcharhinus > Carcharhinus amblyrhynchos. The sequence goes on along the minus strand of NW_027650054.1, from coordinate 53,653 downwards.
GAGTGCGGCCTCACGGGTACAGGGAGAGTGCGGCCTCACGGGTACAGGGAGAGTGCGGCCTCGCGGGTACAGGGAGAGTGCGGCCTCACGGGTACAGGGAGAGTGCGGCCTCACGGGTAGAGAGAGAGTGCGGCCTCACGGGTACAGGGGGAGTGCGGCCTCACGGGTACAGGGAGAGTGTGGCCTCACGGGTACAGGGAGAGTGCGGCCTCACGGGTAGAGAGAGAGTGCGGCCTCACGGGTACAGGGAGAGTGCGGCCTCACGGGTACAGGGAGAGTGCGGCCTCACGGGTAGAGAGAGAGTGCGGCCTCACGGGTACAGGGAGAGTGCGGCCTCACGGGTAGAGAGAGAGTGCGGCCTCACGGGTACAGGGAGAGTGCGGCCTCACGGGTAGAGAGAGTGCGGCCTCACGGGTACAGGGAGAGTGTGGCCTCACGGGTAGAGAGAGAGTGCGGCCTCACGGGTACAGGGAGAGTGCGGCCTCACGGGTAGAGAGAGTGCGGCCTCACGGGTAGAGAGAGTGCGGCCTCACGGGTACAGGGGGAGTGCGGCCTCACGGGTACAGGGAGAGTGCGGCCTCACGGGTACAGGGAGAGTGCGGCCTCACGGGTACAGGGAGAGTGCGGCCTCACGGGTAGGGAGAGTGCGGCCTCACGGGTACAGGGAGAGTGTGGCCTCACGGGTAGAGAGAGAGTGTGGCCTCACGGGTACAGGGGGAGTGCGGCCTCACGGGTACGGGGAGAGTGCGGCCTCACGGGTAGGGAGAGTGCGGCCTCACGGGTAGGGAGAGTGCGGCCTCACGGGTACAGGGAGAGTGCGGCCTCACGGGTACAGGGAGAGTGCGGCCTCACGGGTACAGGGAGAGTGCGGCCTCACGGGTAGGGAGAGTGCGGCCTCGCGGGTACAGGGAGAGTGCGGCCTCACGGGTAGAGAGAGAGTGTGGCCTCACGGGTACAGGGGGAGTGCGGCCTCACGGGTACGGGGAGAGTGCGGCCTCACGGGTAGGGAGAGTGCGGCCTCACGGGTACAGGGAGAGTGCGGCCTCGCGGGTACAGGGAGAGTGCGGCCTCACGGGTAGAGAGAGTGCGGCCTCACGGGTACAGGGAGAGTGCGGCCTCACGGGTACAGGGGGAGTGCGGCCTCACGGGTACAGGGAGAGTGTGGCCTCACGGGTACAGGGAGAGTGCGGCCTCACGGGTACAGGGGGAGTGCGGCCTCACGGGTACAGGGAGAGTGCGGCCTCACGGGTAGGGAGAGTGCGGCCTCACGGGTACAGGGAGAGTGCGGCCTCACGGGTACAGGGAGAGTGCGGCCTCACGGGTACAGGGAGAGTGCGGCCTCACGGGTACAGGGAGAGTGCGGCCTCACGGGTACAGGGAGAGTGCGGCCTCACGGGTACAGGGAGAGTGCGGCCTCACGGGTACAGGGGGAGTGCGGCCTCACGGGTACAGGGAGAGTGCGGCCTCACGGGTACAGGGGGAGTGCGGCCTCACGGGTACAGGGAGAGTGCGGCCTCACGGGTAGGGAGAGTGCGGCCTCACGGGTACAGGGGGAGTGTGGCCTCACGGGTACAGGGAGAGTGTGGCCTCACGGGTACAGGGAGAGTGTGGCCTCACGGGTACAGGGAGAGTGTGGCCTCACGGGTACAGGGAGAGTGCGGCCTCACGGGTAGAGAGAGTGCGGCCTCACGGGTAGAGAGAGTGCGGCCTCACGGGTACAGGGAGAGTGCGGCCTCACGGGTACAGGGAGAGTGCGGCCTCACGGGTAGAGAGAGAGTGCGGCCTCACGGGTACAGGGAGAGTGCGGCCTCACGGGTACAGGGAGAGTGCGGCCTCACGGGTACGGGGAGAGTGTGGCCTCACGGGTAGAGAGAGTGCGGCCTCACGGGTACAGGGAGAGTGCGGCCTCACGGGTACAGGGAGAGTGCGGCCTCACGGGTACAGGGAGAGTGCGGCCTCACGGGTACAGGGAGAGTGCGGCCTCACGGGTACAGGGAGAGTGCGGCCTCACGGGTACAGGGAGAGTGCGGCCTCACGGGTACAGGGAGAGTGCGGCCTCACGGGTACGGGGAGAGTGCGGCCTCACGGGTAGAGAGAGAGTGTGGCCTCACGGGTAGAGAGAGTGCGGCCTCACGGGTACGGGGAGAGTGCGGCCTCACGGGTAGAGAGAGAGTGCGGCCTCACGGGTACGGGGAGAGTGCGGCCTCACGGGTACAGGGAGAGTGCGGCCTCACAGGTTCGGGGAGAGTGTGGCCTCACGGGTAGAGAGAGAGTGCGGCCTCACGGGTACAGGGAGAGTGCGGCCTCACGGGTACGGGGAGAGTGTGGCCTCACGGGTAGAGAGAGTGCGGCCTCACGGGTACAGGGAGAGTGCGGCCTCACGGGTAGAGAGAGAGTGTGGCCTCACGGGTAGAGAGAGTGCGGCCTCACGGGTACAGGGAGAGTGCGGCCTCACGGGTAGAGAGAGAGTGTGGCCTCACGGGTACAGGGAGAGTGCGGCCTCACGGGTACAGGGAGAGTGCGGCCTCACGGGTACAGGGAGAGTGCGGCCTCACGGGTAGAGAGAGAGTGCGGCCTCACGGGTAGAGGGAGAGTGCGGCCTCACGGGTACAGGGAGAGTGCGGCCTCACGGGTACAGGGAGAGTGCGGCCTCACGGGTAGAGGGAGAGTGCGGCCTCACGGGTACAGGGAGAGTGCGGCCTCACGGGTAGAGGGAGAGTGCGGCCTCACGGGTACAGGGAGAGTGCGGCCTCACGGGTAGAGGGAGAGTGCGGCCTCACAGGTACAGGGAGAGTGCGGCCTCACGGGTACAGGGAGAGTGCGGCCTCACGGGTACGGGGAGAGTGCGGCCTCACGGGTAGAGAGAGTGCGGCCTCACGGGTACAGGGAGAGTGCGGCCTCACGGGTACAGGGAGAGTGCGGCCTCACGGGTACAGGGAGAGTGCGGCCTCACGGGTACAGGGAGAGTGCGGCCTCACGGGTAGAGAGAGAGTGTGGCCTCACGGGTAGAGAGAGTGCGGCCTCACGGGTACAGGGAGAGTGCGGCCTCACGGGTACAGGGAGAGTGCGGCCTCACGGGTACAGGGAGAGTGCGGCCTCACGGGTAGAGAGAGAGTGTGGCCTCACGGGTAGAGAGAGAGTGTGGCCTCATAGCGCAGGACAGTGGAGGGGGGAGAGTACGGACCAACAGAGGGAGGGGCAGGGGGAGGAGTACGGACCGACGGGGGCGGGGGGGGAGGGGGCAGTACGGACCAAGGGGGAAAATGGAGGGACTTCCAGGTATGACGGAGCTCAGGATGGGGGAGGTGGATTGACAGTGTCAATGCCAGAGAGAACCACACTAGCCTTCCCCTCCCTCGGTGCTCCGCTAAGTTATTGAGCTGTCACCCTCCCTGTCCTCCCCATTCTGTCTCGGCAGGACAGAACTCAAAGCCAGTAGCAGCAGAGTCCCAGCAATCTCCGCCTCCCACCCAGGCACTAGAGACAGTCAGTAGAGGGGACACTGCCGCGGACACTGGCTCATCCTGGGCTGATTTCTGTCTCCTCCTCTCTCCCTAGATCCAGGCTGAGGAACAGATGAGCAGCTCCAGTCTCTACATGGCAGTCCTCCTGCACCTCTACGAGCAGCGGTTCACGGAGCTCATGCGACTGCTGAGCAGCAGCGCGATGACCTACCAGGTGAAGGGCGAGGGGGCAACCAGCGCCAACAGAAGGGGGTGAGGGGGTAATCATCAAATACACACACAGGATAAAGGGGCAATTATTACAAAACAGCAGGTAAAGGGAGTAATCACATGAACACGGGCAATTATACACACAAGACAAAGGGGCAATTGCTTAAGTCAAAGTTTATTTCTTAGTGTCACAAGTCGGCTTACATTAACACTGCAATGAAGTTGCTGTCAAACTTCCCTCATCACCACACTCCTGTGTGGCGCCTGTACGGGTACACTGAGGGGCAATTTTGCATGGCCAATCCCCCTTAACCTGGAGTTCAGAAGATTGAGAGGGGATCTCATCGAAACTTATAAAATTCTAACAGGGTTAGAAAGGGTAGATTCAGAAAGAAAGTTCCCGATGGTGAGGGGAGTCCAGAACCTTACAGGACTGAGATGAGGAGAAAGTTCTTCACCCAGAGGGCGGTGAATGTGTGGAATTCACTCCCACAGAAAGTAGTTGAGGCCAAAAAGTTGCATGATTTCTAGAAGAAATAGCTCTTGGGGCTAATGGGATCGAGGGATATGAGTGGGGAAGGAGGATCAGGATATTCAATTTGATGATCAGTCATGATCATAATAAATGGCGGAGCAAGCTCAAAGGGCCAAATAGTCTATTCCTGCTTCTAGTTTCTGGTTTGAGTTTAATTTGCACTCGTTCGGAGTGTGGGTGGAAACCAGTGCATCCAGAGGAAACCCATGTAGACACGGGGAGAATGTGCAAACTCCACACAGACAGTGACTTGAGGGCAGGAATTGAACCTGGGTCCCTGGCGCCGTGAGGCAGCAGTGCTAACCGCTGTGACACCGTGCTGCCTGTCAGATGCAGGAGAGAGCAAATACAATGTATGATGAACTGTGGCGATTGTGATGACTGTAAGCGTGCAAACAGCATGACAATATCTGTATTTAACAACCAGTTCTTTTGTCCTAGTTCAGCACGGCAGACTCACAACCTGGAGCTAATGGCAGTGATGTTCAAAGTAGGTCTCACTCTTCTCAGGCCAGGCACAACTTCCAGCAACATTGTGTGTCCTTTTTGTTCCCTCATTAAGGGGAGGATTGAACAGGTTTGGGGGGGACCTGTACCCATTGGAGTTTAGAATAAATGAGAGGTGATTTTATAGAAAAGATACGATTCTAAGAGGGTGAGGGGTGATTTGAGGGATGGAGACTGAGAGGATGATTCCCCCTTGTGGGGGAGGAGGGAAATCTAGGATAAAGAGGACTTGATGGTTTGAGTTATAAGGAGAGGCTGGATAGACTAAGACTTTTATTCCCTGGAGCGTAGAAGGCTGAGGGGTGATTCTATAGAGGTCTATAAAATAATGAGGGGCATAGATCAGCTAGATAGTCAGTATCTCCTCCCAAAGGTAGGGGAGTGTAAAATTAGAGGGCATAGTTTTGAGGTGAGAGGGGAGAGATACAAAAGTGTCCAGAGGGGCAATATTTTCACACAGAGGGCGGTGAGTGTCTGGAACAAGCTGCCAGAGGTAGTAGTAGAAGCGGGTACAATTTTGTCTTTTAAAAAGTGTTTAGACAGTTACAATGGATAAGATGGGTACAGAGGGATATGGGCCAAATGCAGGTATTTGGGACTAGCTTAGACGTATAAAATTGGGCGGCACGGACAAGTTGGACCGAAAGGCTTGTTCCTATGCTGTATACCTCTGTGGCTCTGTGAGAGAGAGATGGGCAGGGGTGGGGGGGGTATCATAGTTTGAAAATAAGTGGGTCTCTCCCTCTCTCTCTCCCCCTCCCATTGAAGATGGAGATGAGGAGGGAATTTCTTCTCTCGGGGTGGGGGGGGGAGTCAGTCTGTAGGATTCTCTCCCCCAGAGGAGCAGTGGAGGCTACAGGACACTGAATATATTCAAGACCTGAGTTAGAGAGATTCCTCATTGACTGGGGTAGGGAGGTGGGGGTTACTGGTGAGGAGAAGGACCGGCAGGAATTAGACCTGCAATCAGGTCAGCCACGATCCTACTACATGGAGGAACAGACACAGGGAAGAATTGGCCAACAGCAACTCTGCAGCCACAGAATCATAGAATCCTATGGTGCAGGAGGAGGCCATTCAGCCCATTAAGCCTGCACAATCCCACCCAGTCTCCACCCCCGTACCCCACATACCCTGCTAATCCCCCTGACAGTAGGGTCAATTCAGCATGACCAGTGCGCCTAACCTACCCATCTTTGGACACTAAGGGACAATTTAGCATGGCCAATCCACCTAACCTAGTTTACTGTGAAAATCCTAGTTGCGACACTCCGGCGCCCGTTTGGGTATACTAAGGAAGAATTTAACACAGCCAATGCACCTAACTGACATATCTTTGGAGTATGGGAGGAGCACCCGGAGGAAACCCACGTAGACATGGGGAGAACGTGCAAACTCCACACAGACAGTGATCCAAGCATGAAATTGAACTTGGGTCCCTGGCACTGTGAGTTGGTAGTGCTAACCACTGTGCCACATACTGCCCAACCTGCACATCTTTGGACACTAAGGGATAATTTATCATGGCCAATCCACCTAACTGATCATCTGGAAGGAAACCAGAGGAGAGAATCTGAAAACTCCACACAGACAGTGACCCGAAATTAAATCCAGCTCCCTGGTGGCGTGAGACAGCTGCGCTAACCCTTATACCGCCATGCCGCCCTCTTATGATCTTCTAAAATTGGGACGACAAGCCAGATAGGTACATCTTTAGAAGAGAAGGGCAAAAACTTGTTCGCAGAGGGAGAGAAGTCACAGCTACAAAGTGTCTTAAAAGAGCAGAGAGAGAGGTACAGAGATGGAAAGATTTAGGGAGTGGATTCTGAAACTTGGGTGGGGGGCTGCGGCAGCCACAGACGTGGCCGCCAACGCTGGAGTGGTTCAAATGGAATGGGAGGGGGGACGGAATCGGTAAGAGGAGGGTGGAAAACTTGGATGAGGGGGTGGTGAGGCTGGAGGAGGTTACAGAGGGTGCAGGCATGGAGGATTTTGCAAACTGTTTTACATTTACACTCTGGTAGCTCAGTGAGCGTATCAACTGAGTGAGTGGGGCGAAGGATAATCACTAATTGAGAAAACATGACAAATGGCCCCCATAAGTCACACCCAGGTTATGTTATTTTATATATAAACCACCCCGAACCCCTCGATTAGATTCCAGTCTGAAACTCACTCCCGGATATCTGTCATTCTATATATAAACCACCCCGAACCCCTCGATTAGATTCCAGTCTGTAACTCACTCCCGGTATCTGTTATTCTATATATAAACCACCCCGAACCCCTCGATTAGATTCCAGTCTGAAACTCACTCCCGGATATCTGTCATTCTATATATAAACCACCCCGAACCCCTCGATTAGATTCCAGTCTGTAACTCACTCCCGGGTATCTGTTATTCTATATATAAACCACCCCGAACCCCTCGATTAGATTCCAGTCTGTAACTCACTCCCGGGTATCTGTTATTTTATATATAAACCACCCCGAACCCCTCGATTAGATTCCAGTCTGAAACTCACTCCCGGATATCTGTCATTCTATATATAAACCACCCCGAACCCCTCGATTAGATTCCAGTCTGTAACTCACTCCCGGGTATCTGTTATTCTATATATAAACCACCCGAACCCCTCGATTAGATTCCAGTCTGTAACTCACTCCTGGGTATCTGTTATTCTATATGTAAACCACCCTGAACCCCTCGATTAGATTCCAGTCTGTAACTCACTCCCGGGTATCTGTTATTCTATATATAAACCACCCCGAACCCCTCAATTAGATTCCAGTCTGTAACTCACTCCCGGGTATCTGTTATTCTATATATAAACCACCCTGAACCCCTCGATTAGATTCCAGTCTGTAACTCGCTCCCGGGTATCTGTTATTCTATATATAAACCATCCCGAACCCCTCGATTAGATTCCAGTCTGTGACTCACTCCCGGGTATCTGTTATTCTATATATAAACCACCCCGAACCCCTCGATTAGATTCTAGTCTGTAACTCACACCCAGGTTATGTTATTTTATATATAAATCACCCCGAACCCCTCGATTAGATTCCAGTCTGTAACTCACTCACGGGTATCTGTTACTCTATATATAAACCACCCCGAACCCCTCGATTAGATTCCAGTCTGTGACTCACTCCTGGGTATTTATTATTCTATATACGAACCACCCCAAACCCCTCGATTAGATTCCAGTCTGTAACTCACTCCCGGGTATCTGTTATTCGATATATAAACCACCCAAACCCCTCGATTAGATTCCAGTCTGTAACTCATTCCCGGGTATCTCTTATTCTATATATAAACCATCCTGAACTCCTCGATTAGATTCCAGTCTGTAACTCACTCCCGGGTATCTGTTATTCTATATATGAACCACCCCGAACCCCTCGATTAGATTCCAGTCTGTAACTCACTCCCGGGTATCTGTTATTCTATATATAAACCACCCCGAACCCCTCGATTAGATTCCAGTCTGTAACTCACTCCCGGGTATCTGTTATTTTATATATAAACCACCCCGAACCCCTCGATTAGATTCCAGTCTGAAACTCACTCCCGGATATCTGTCATTCTATATATAAACCACCCCGAACCCCTCGATTAGATTCCAGTCTGTAACTCACTCCCGGGTATCTGTTATTCTATATATAAACCACCCGAACCCCTCGATTAGATTCCAGTCTGTAACTCACTCCTGGGTATCTGTTATTCTATATGTAAACCACCCTGAACCCCTCGATTAGATTCCAGTCTGTAACTCACTCCCGGGTATCTGTTATTCTATATATAAACCACCCCGAACCCCTCAATTAGATTCCAGTCTGTAACTCACTCCCGGGTATCTGTTATTCTATATATAAACCACCCTGAACCCCTCGATTAGATTCCAGTCTGTAACTCGCTCCCGGGTATCTGTTATTCTATATATAAACCATCCCGAACCCCTCGATTAGATTCCAGTCTGTGACTCACTCCCGGGTATCTGTTATTCTATATATAAACCACCCCGAACCCCTCGATTAGATTCTAGTCTGTAACTCACACCCAGGTTATGTTATTTTATATATAAATCACCCCGAACCCCTCGATTAGATTCCAGTCTGTAACTCACTCACGGGTATCTGTTACTCTATATATAAACCACCCCGAACCCCTCGATTAGATTCCAGTCTGTGACTCACTCCTGGGTATTTATTATTCTATATACGAACCACCCCAAACCCCTCGATTAGATTCCAGTCTGTAACTCACTCCCGGGTATCTGTTATTCGATATATAAACCACCCAAACCCCTCGATTAGATTCCAGTCTGTAACTCATTCCCGGGTATCTCTTATTCTATATATAAACCATCCTGAACTCCTCGATTAGATTCCAGTCTGTAACTCACTCCCGGGTATCTGTTATTCTATATATGAACCACCCCGAACCCCTCGATTAGATTCCAGTCTGTAACTCACTCCCGGGTATCTGTTATTCTATATATAAACCACCCGAACCCCTCGATTAGATTCCAGTCTGTAACTCACTCCCGGGTATCTCTTATTCTATATATAAACCATCCTGAACTCCTCGATTAGATTCCAGTCTGTAACTCACTCCCGGGTATCTCTTATTCTATATATAAACCATCCTGAACTCCTCGATTAGATTCCAGTCTGTAACTCACTCCTGGGTATCTGTTATTCTATATATAAACCACCCTGAACCCCTCGATTAGATTCCAGTCTGTAACTCACTCCCGGGTATCTGTTATTCTATATATAAACCATCCCGAACCCCTCGATTAGATTCCAGTCTGTAACTCACTCCCGGGTATCTGTTATTGTATATATAAACCACCCCGAACCCCTCGATTAGATTCCAGTCTGTAACTCACTCCCAGATATCTGTTATTCTGTATAAGAACATAAGAACATAAGAAATAGGAGCAGGAGTAGGCCATCTAGCCCTTCGAGCCTGCCCCGCTATTCAATAAGATCATGGCTGATCTGTCGTGGCTCAGTTCCACATTCCTGCCCTCTCCCCATAACCCTTAATCCCCTCGCTTATCAAAAACCCATCAACCCGCGTGTTAAAAATATTTAGCGAGGCAGCCTCCACCACTTCAACGGGCAGAGAATTCCAGAGATTCACCACCCTTTGAGTGAAGAAGTTCCTCCTCAACTCCGTTCTAAACTGCCCCCCCTTTATCTTGAGGCTGTGCCCCCTAGTCCTACTGTCCTTTCTGAGCAGGAAGAGTCTCTCCACCTCTATCCTATCCATCCCATTCATCATCTTATATGCCTCAATGAGATCTCCCCTCATTCTTCTAAACTCTAACGAGTACAAGCCTAGTTTATTCAGCCTCTCCTCATAGCTCAACCCCCTCAACCACCTGAACACCTCGATTAGATTCCAGTCTGTAACTCACTCCCGGGTATCTGTTATTCTATATATAAACCACCCCGAACCCCTTGATTAGATTCCAGCCTGTAACTCACTCCCAGGTATCTGTTATTCTATATATAAACCACCCCGAACCCCTTGATTAGATTCCAGCCTGTAACTCACTCCCAGGTATCTGTTATTCTCTATGTAAACAACCCCGAACCCCTCAATTAGATTCCAGGCTGTAACTCATCCCTGGGTATCTGTTATTCTATATGTAAACCACCCGAACCCGTTGTTTGGATTCCAGTCTGCAACTCACTCGCCGGTATCTGTTATTCCATATTTTTTAAGTTTATTTATTAGTGTCACAAGTCGGCTTACATTAACACAGCAATGAAATTACTGTAAAAATTTCCTAGTCGCTACATTCCGGTGCCTGGTTGAGTACACTGAGGGGGGATTTAGTATGGTCAGCGCACCTAACCATCACATCTTTTGGACTGTGGGAAGAAACCTGAGTACCTGGAGGAAACTCACACAGACACGGGGAGAACATGCAGACTCCGCACAATGACTCAAGCTGGGAATTGAACCCAGGTTCCGGGCACTGTGAGGCAGCAGTGCTAAGTACCGTGCCAAAAATGGGGCAATAGTTGTTGGGGTGTTTCAACAGTCTAATGGATGACAGGGCTCCCATCCAAAAACACATGAACTTGAGTGGCCCAGGAATCCACTAGTCTGTTGGAACAGCTGTACCCCAAGAAAACCTTGCTTGGCTGACTGTTCTTGCTCTGTGATTGATTCTATCAATTGCACAGTTTTAATTTAAGCAAAATAAAGAGATTTCAAGGGTTTGCAGTTTCAGCCATTGATACTTTAAACGGGATTGGACAATTGACGCCATTAGGCAGTGGCCAGACACTGACCTTTTCCCCCCTGCGGTAGTGGAACCTGGGTGGAGTCTGAGCTGGTGCCCAGACAGAGAGGAGGTGGGATTTGAGAGGGGCCTGAGTGTGGTAAGATCTTCACTTTGGTAAAACTGGATCTGAAAGAAGGACAGAGGTTCCCATTACCCCCTACCCCCATGTACCCCACGAACAACATCAAACCCTCCCCACCCCACCACCTGGTTAAGTTGCAGCCTGTTTAAACTTACTGCCTGACTGATGTTATGGCTCAGGTCAAAATCTCCAAAGTGTTTTATGAAGCCTGCTTGGATTATAAGTTTTGCCCCTTGAATTTGTCTAGGATAAACATGACACGGTTCACCTCAGGTGTGATTCAAATGACCTATTAGGAAACATTTATTCAACAAAGTTTATTTAAGAATAGAGTTAACATATATGATAAGACAATTAGCAAGAATTTTTATCAATTGCAAACAAGAAACAGAATAACCACTATAATGTATTAGCCTTAACAAAGATATCAATGTGTTCCAATCATAGAATCCTACAGTGCAGAAATAAGCCATTAGGCCCATCGAGTCTGCACAGACCACAATCCCACTCAGGCCCTCTACCTAAAATCCCATTAATTTACTCAAGTTAGTTCTCCTTACACTAAGGGGCAATTTAGCAATGGCCAAACCTGCACACCTTTGGAGTGTGAGTGGAAAGCGGAGCACCCGGAAGAAACTCACGCAGACACAGGGAGAATGTGCAAACTCCACACAGTCACCCAAGCCAGGAATTGAACTTGGGGTTCTGGTGTTGTGAAGCAGCAGTGCTAACCTCTGTGCTCCAACAAAACAAAGAAACAAAACCCTTGCCAGAGACAAAATCCTTTTCACAGGTTCAACACAGCAAAGATTAATGCTCATGTGATACTGGACTTGGGTCCTTTGGATGAAGTCTGCAGTTCTCTGGATATACTCAAAATATTTTGAAGTCAGAAGAGCTTCCCAAAATGCAAGAGACTCTAAGCAATCACCAACGACCGTTTGTCCCCTTCGGAAAGGCAAGACCTTGCTTTCAGCTAATCAGCAGAATTTCCAAAACCAGGGAGAGAGAGAGCAAGACTTATTTTCAGCTTGTTGTCCCTTCTAAAACTTAAACTGTAACTTGCAGCCAAACAGAAAATGAAACCTTGAATTTCTGAGGAAGGAAAAATAAAACCTGACCAAAACCCATGACATTCCTCCTAACAATGCAGGGTCATAAACCTGGAGTAAACGTTGACAACCCACATTTAAGCTATTGAAGTAGCAATACAAGGACGTCTCCAGTCAAGCTGGTAACAAATGACATCAGCTGAGGCTGAGAGTGAGCAAAGGAAACACTGTAGCTGTGAGAGCCGCAGAGATCATGATTTAAAAAAAAAAGTTTCTTAAAGGTATACTAACATCACACTGACCACATCGATATAAACGCAGCCCTTTCTTGTCATTTCTCCCACTTTCTCTGCTTCTGCCCTCCAGATTCAGACTCGGAGGAAGAGGATGGCACAGACCTGCAGCCCCGAGGCACCCTCGTTCCCGATAGCATGCTGGTGAAATTTGAGCAGAGAGACACCTGAAGAGATGGGCCCTGCCCTTCCCCCAGCACCAGTTAGAGTACTGTATGGACAATTTTCTACACAAGCCACTTTTCTTTTGATAAAGTGCCTCACGGAATTTTGTGAGACCTTTCTCTGTACAAAGGTGTTTTCTGTTACTGCAGTGTGTGTGTCTGTCCATGTGCGTGTGCACACGTCTATGGGCATGTGTGGGTGTATTGTGTGTCCGCGTACATGTCAGTGTGCATGTATTTGTGTGCGTGGCTGTGGTCTATTTATGTGTTTGTGTGTGTAGCTGTATGTGAACAGCTATGTGTATCTATGTGTCTCTGTGCATGTGTTGTGGTCTGTTTGTGTGCATGTGTGTGTGTATGCCCGTGCCTGTATGTGCACCGTTGTGCCTGTGTCTATGTGTGTATGTTTCTATGTGCATAAGTGTGTCTGATGGTGTGTGCCTGTAGTCTGTGTGTGCACGCATGCACGCCTGTATGTGCACTGTGTGTATTTTTCTATGTGCACAAGTGTGTGTCTGTAAGTGCATGTGTCTGTTGTGCATGCGTGCCTGTACGTGCATAGCCCTGTGTGTGTGTCTATGTGTGCACGTTTCTATGTGAACATGATTCTGTGTCTGTCTGTGTCTCTGTGGTCTGTGTGTGTGCGTGTGTGTGTGTGTGCGCGCGCACTTGTCTGTTATTAAGAACCTCGCTGATGTTACGTGCGAGAGTGTCTCAAAACCCCAAAGCTGACTGGAAACACTGGCTCTTAGTGTGCAGATTTGTTTGAGGAACGTTTTACGAGTGAGGAACGACTCCAGTCATCATGTGAACAATTAATAAAGAGTATTTATTAAAATGAAGGAAAGAAAAACACATGACAAGAACTGATGTACACTGTGCCACTTAAAGATGTGAATAACTGAACAAATCATTCTATCTGAAATTACTTGTGTTCCCAACATATGCCCATGATCCCTGAACTCACTGAGACACCCCTTCTCCCAAACAACATCAACTTTAGTTGTTAACAGTTACCACACAATACAGCTTAGAAGTCTGAAAAAAAGATCTCCTGGTTCAGCAAAGTCATGGCATGAATCAATTCCAGCCTCCTGGACTACCTGGGTCCACTGCAGTTTATCTACTGCCACAACAGATCCACAGCAGATGCCATTTCCCTGGCCCTGCACTCAAACCTGGAACACCTAGATAACAAGGACACCTATGTCAGATTCCTATACACTGATTAGAGCTCAGCCTTCACCACTATTTTCCCCATGAAACTCATCTCCAAACTCTGTGGCCTGGGCCTCAGCATCTCCCTCTGCGACGGGATCCTGAACTTCCTAACTCACAGACCACAATCAGTAAGGATAGGCAACAACACCTCTTCCACGATATTCTCAACACAGGTGCCCCACAGGGCTATGTTCTCAGCCCCCTACTATATTCCTTGTACAGCTATGACTATGCTGCCAAATTCCTCGCCAATTCTGTTTTCAAGTTTCAAGGACAACACTACCTCAGTGGGTCGGATCTCAAGTAATGACGAGACAGAATACAGGAATGAGATAGACAATCTGGTGAACTGATGTGACAACAATAATCTCTTCCTCAATGTCAACAAAACGAAGGAAATCCCCATCGACTTCAAGAAGCATAAAGGAAAACATGCCCCTAATTAAATCAACGGGGCGAAGTAGAGCCGAGAGCTTCAAGATTTTAGATGTCCAGATCACCAACGACCTGTCCTGGTCCCCACATGCCGACACTATAGTTAAAAAAAAGCCTCTACTTTCTCAGAAGACTAAGGAAATTTGGCATGTCGGTTATGACTCTTTTACAGATGCACCATAGAAAGCATTCTTTCTGGTTGTATCACTGCTCGGTCTGGGCTCCTGCTCTGCCCAAGACCGCAAGGAACTACAAAAGTTTGTGAATGTAGCCCAATCCATCATGCAAACCAGCCTCCCATCCACTGACTCTGTCTACACTTCCCACAGCTTCAGCAAAGCAGCCAGCATAATTAAGGACCCCAGACACCCCGGATGTTCTGTCTTCTACCTTCATCCTTGTGTTTTTTTAGGGATGTGGACCTTACTGGCAAGGCCAGCAATTATTGTTTCCTATCTCTAATTGCCTCTTGAACTGAATGGCCTTGCTCAGCCCTTTCAGAGGTGGGGTGGTTAAAAATCAACCACATGGTGCTGAATGTGTGTCTGTTTGGGGGTGAGGGGGATCCAGAGTCACATGTAGGCCAAACCCAGTAAAGACAGGACAAAGGGCCATGGACTTAAGGTGAGGGGGGAGAGGTACAACACAGATATTAGAGGGAGGTTTTTCACACAGAGGGTAGTGGGGGTATGGAATGCTCTGCCAAGTAAGGTGGTGGAGGCAAACACGCTAGAGTCGTTTAAGAGCAACTTAGACAGGCACATGAGTGGGTTGGAGATGGGTGGATATAGGAGATTGTTTTAAATAAGGGTCATTAGCATTGGGGCGTCCCTGGTAAGGTAAATGGATATGGTACAATAATGTTTTTTTTTCCTTTTCATTCACAGGTTTTAAGTTGGTCCGCCTTGTGTCCAACGAGGGGCATACACACGATGGGTCGTACTGGGGTTGCTTTAGTTGTTCGAAATTGGCCTAGTGCTTCATGTCGTCAGTGTGTGCCTAAACTGGACAAGATACTGGGCAAGACGACAGCTCAGTGACTATCGCTGTTTGCTGTGCAGACACATGGATTTGGGCCGGTGTCTGTGGGAGTTTGCGCATTCTCCCCGTGCTTGCGTGGGTTTTCTCCGGGTGCTCCGGTTTCCTCCCACACCCCAAAGATGTGCTGTTAGGCTGATTGGCAGTAATAAATTGTCCCTAAATCAGATTCCCTCAATCTGGATGGCCATAAAACATTAGACAAGGGTCATGGGTGGAGAGGGGGACTGGTGGTGTTGAGATGGCGGCGCAGGCTCGTTGGGCTGAAGGGCCTGTTTCCCGGGCTGATTTTTGACAGCAGATTTCCTTTTCTTAAAGGGGGACATTAGTGAACTAGGTGGAGTTTTTAAACAACGATCATTGTCACCTCAAGGACTAACTATAATTTCAAATTATAAAAATTTAATAGGGATTTTGATGTGGGTTTCTAGATTACTAGTCCAGGGACATTGTCACGGTGCCACCATCGTGTGTGAGAGAGAAAGAGAGAGGGAATGTCCATTCTGCCAACTGTGGCGCAGGAGTCCAATCGGACCAGGAGCATGGTATTGTATGCACACAGACCATTAGGGAGACAGACACAAAAATCATAGAACCCTACAGTGCAGAAAGAGGCCCTTCAGCCCATCGAGTCTGCACCAAACACAATCCCACCCAGACCCTACCCCCATATCCCTATATATTTTACCCACTAATCCCTGTAACCTACGCATCTCAGGACGCTAAGGGGCAATTTTTTAGCATGGCCAATCAACCTAACCCGCACATCTTTGGACCGTGGGAGGAAACGGGCGCACCCGGAGGAAACCCACGCAGACACGGGGAGAATGTGCAAACTCCACACAGACAGTGACCCGAGCCGGGAATCGAATCCAGGACCCTGGAGCTGTGAAGCAGCAGCGCTAACCCACTGTGTCACCCCACGTTCATGTAGAAACATGCACACAAAGTCACATACACAACACAGGGATAGGACACACATACATGCACTTGTGCATATAGGAATTGACAGGTCCAAGCGCTGATATCAGGTGTGGCCGCAATGCAATTGGTCCCAGCCGTGTGGGCGGGAGGACTCCGCTTTCCCGCTCTACCTCCTGGGCAACCGGCCAATCGCCGGAAGGCGCACCCTGACTGACAGCCCTCTCCACCAATGAGCAGGGAGGAAGAGGGAGGGGGCACCAAGACAAGTGACTCGCCCGATCATTGTGACGGTAGCGGCTGCGGCGGCTTGACCAATCAGAGGAGGCGAGGGGGGGGTAGAGGGCAATAAGGTAGACGCTTTGACCAATTAAAGGAGAGGGAGGGGCGGGGCCTCACCGCCGGCGGAATTGGACCCCCGACTGACTGACAGCCACCTTCACCAATGAGGCGGGAGGGGTGGGAACGGGTGTGAGGCACTGTCCAATCAGCGAGCGACGCTGCATCCCTTTGGCTCCAATCGGAAGGCAGTTGTAGGCGAGGCGGGGGTGGCGGGCGATGGTGACGCTCTTCACCCTAACCAGTCACCCGTGATGCGGGGGGGGGAGGGGCGGGAGGTAGACGGAGAGAGAGAGAGAGACGAGGGTGAGGTGCTGTCCAATCAGCGAGCGACGATGCGTCCCTTTAGCTCCAATCGGAAGGCAGTTGATTTCTCCTCTCTGCGGGGGGGGGGGGGGGGGGCGGCCGCGGGGGCTATTGTGACGCTAGCCACTCTAACCAATCAGAGGCGAGATGCCGATGAGGGGGGCGGGGATAGACCGAAGGGACCGCCAATCAAAGAAGGGGAAGCTGAAAGGGTTTGGGGAGGGGGGCGGGCCGACACCATGTCTGTCTTCCTCCCCTTCCCCCCCCCGCCCCGGCGTAAGGGTTGACTCGACGTCCTCCTCCCACCAATGAGGACGGGCAACGTGCGAGTATAGCCGGCTAACGGACAGCCACCTCCAACCAATGAGCTCTCGGGGAGTCGTAATGGGGGGGCGGGACGAAGGCGCGCTGTCCAATCAGCTGCTTCTCCCCGTCCTCCCTCCCTTCCCCCCTCCCTCCCTCCCTCCCTCCGCCGCCGCCATTTTGTAGCTGCTCCTGTTGCCGGTGGCGGGGAAGCGTTGAGATAGAGACTATATTTTTTTTTGAGAGGAGAGGGCGAAAAGAAAAAAAAAACCTCCCCTTCCTCTTTCCCCTCAGCCGCTCTCCCTCTTTATTATTATAATCTGTGTGTGTGTTTTTTTTTTGGGGGGGAAGGGGAGGAAGAGGAGAAACCGCCCCCCCCCTCTTTTCCTTTTTCTTCTGGTTATATATTTTTAATTTGTGTTCCTCTCTCTCTCTCTCTCCCACCTCGCTCCGGCCGCCGCCGCCATTTTAACCCCCCTTCGTGTTTAATTTTAAATTTAATTCCTCTCTCTCTTTCTCTTTCTTTCTTTCCCCATCTCTCTCTCTTTTGCCTTTCTCTCTGCTGATAACCGGGGAGATTTTTGCGGCCCTCTCACCAGAGGTGGTTTCTCTCACTTTTTTTTTCTTCTCCCCTCCCCACTCTTATTTCCCTCCTACCAAATAACACTCACTCTATTTCCCCCCCCCCCACCCTCTCCTTTCCCAAATAATCACTCAATCAATCTCTTTCTTTCTTTTCCCCCCCTCCACCCTTTAATATTTCCTCCTCCCCTTTCCCCCAAATAATCACTCAATCAATTCTTCTCCACCCACCCCCCCCCAAACCTCTCTCTTTTTATTCCTTCCATTTTTGTTTTTTTTTTCCCCCCAAAAAAGAACAGACACTTACATGTGGATTTTAAACACATTATAGATCTCTCACGCACATACATACACACACATATACACATACACATATATATATATATATATAGACAGCCAGGCCGCCTTGTCCTTCCTCCAGCACCTTCACCCCTTCTCACTCTTCCCTCTCGGGGTTTTGTCCTCTCGGTGAGTACGAAAGTCTTCGCAAAGAAAAAAAAAACAAAACAGCAAAGCAAACTATTTTTTTTTGGGGGGGGGGGCCGGCGTTGGTTTTGGTTTTGGTGGGGTGGGGGTTGGGTTGGGGTGGGAGGGGAGGCGAGATAAGAAAAAGATGGCTTTTTGAAATCTATATAGAAGTGAGGGGTGGGAGTTTTTTTTTTGTTTAAATTTGTATAGGAGAAGATGGCTTTTTTTTTTCATCTGTGTAGCCGTGAGAGAAGTTTTATTTTTGGGGGGGCGGTGGGGGGGGGGGGGGGCGCGATGGATGTGTTTTTTTTTTAAAAAACTTTTTGTTTTCCCCCTCCAAAGATTGTGGCTCACCAAGGGATCGTAAGTTATCGCTAGCTACCACCGCCGTCAATTTGAGACGATGTAGTTATATATATGTATGTATGTGTGTATATATATCTTTGTAAGTTGGCCAGTGGACTTGGTAAAATGGGGACCCGGCATTTGATCCCTGTGCTTTTAGGAGGAAATCCAGCCCCGGCACTTAAATGTTACCTAAATCTAACTAATTTGGCTCGGTCGTGGCGTTTCTCCCCTAAGTCTAGCTTGGTACAGGAGTTCAGCCTTAAATCTAGCTTAATTCTAATGTTCATTCATAAATCTAGCTTAATTGTAGCGTTCGTTCATAAATCTAGTTTGGTTCTGGAGTCCGTTCGTAAATCTAGCACGGTTCTGGCGTTTGATCATAAATCTAGCTAAATTCTAGCGTTTGTTCATAAATCTTGCTAAGTTCTAGCATTCGGAAATCTAGCGCGTTTCCGGACCCCGTTCGGAAATCTAGCGCGCTTCCGGACCCCGTTCGGAAATCTAGCGCGCTTCCGGACCCCGTTCGGAAATCTAGCGCGCTTCCGGACCCCGTTCGGAAATCTAGCGGGCTTCCGGACCCCGTTCGGAAATCTAGCGGGCTTCCGGACCCCGTTCGGAAATCTAGCGCGCTTCCGGACCCCGTTCGGAAATCTAGCGCGCTTCCGGACCCCGTTCGGAAATCTAGCGCGCTTCCGGACCCCGTTCGGAAATCTAGCGCGCTTCCGGACCCCGTTCGGAAATCTAGCGCGCTTCCGGACCCCGTTCGGAAATCTAGCGCGCTTCCGGACCCCGTTCGGAAATCTAGCGCGCTTCCGGACCCCGTTCGGAAATCTAGCGCGCTTCCGGACCCCGTTCGGAAATCTAGCGCGCTTCCGGACCCCGTTCGGAAATCTAGCGCGCTTCCGGACCCCGTTCGGAAATCTAGCGCGCTTCCGGACCCCGTTCGGAAATCTAGCGCGCTTCCGGACCCCGTTCGGAAGAACTCCCGTTGTTAGCTGTCGAATTGAGCTCAATTCTGACTAGGTCTTTGGAAAACTGTGAACCGTTTCTGTGTTTAGGCACTAGTTTGCTTTTACACAAAAAAAAGTGAATTCTTGTAGAGTTAAACAGACCTTTCCAGTTAGAATTTCAATTTATAAATTGAGCCTAATTTTTAATCTGGTTATCCGCATGAGTAAATGTTTAGTCCTCGAGACTAAACTTAAATTCTGTAAATGCTAATAATTGAATGCTAGATGTCTGGTTTATAAAATGACAATTAAATATAATTGTATTGTTGTATTTCAATTAAGTGATTACATATTTTAATAAATAGCATTTAGGTCTTAAGTATTTGTAATTGTGAATATTTGAATTCCTTGAGGCCTTTTAATTATTAAACATCCAGTCCGAAATCGTAACGAGAAGGAAGTTCAGGTCTCAGATATTAAGTTGATAAAAATTCAAACGATCCTTTCAATTTTAAAACAGCGCAATTCTAACTTGGGCGGGGGGGGGCACAGGTCTCAGCGCCAGGGACCTGGGTTCAAATCCCAGTTTAGGTCACTGTCTATGTGGAGTTTGCACATTCTCCCCCTGTCTGCGTGGGTTTCTTGTGGGTGCTCCGGTTTCTTCCCACGTTCCAAAAGATGTGCTGATTAGGTGGATCAACCATGCTAAATTCTCCTTCAGTGTACCTGAACAGGTGCCAGCGGCTTGGGGAATTTTCACTTATTTCATTGCAGTGTTAATGTAAGCTTACTTGTGACAGTTTATAAATAATAAAAAATAAACTTAAAAAAAAGTCCGGATGCAAGGTAGCATTGGAGGTTTATAGGTTCCACGTAGGAGGTGTAAATTCAGTTAAATGTATTTATAAACCCCAAATCAGGAATTAAATTTTAAGATTGTGGCAAAATGCTGCAGGTGCTGGAGATCTGAGATAAAAACAAGATGCTGGATGAATTCGGCAGCATCTGTGGAGAGAGGAATAGAGTTAACGCATCGAGCCCACACGGCTGCCTTCAGAGGGCTGAAGAAGGGTTGTACAAATTCAACGTTAACTCTGCACCTGTATCTCCACAGATGCTGCCAGACCTGCTGAGTTTCCCTCGGCATTTTCTGTTTATTTTGTTCAATTTTAATCGTAGAATCCCTACAATGCAGAAGGAGCCATTCGGTCCATCAAGTTTTCACCGACCACGAACCCTCCCAGGCCCTATCCACTATCCGGTCCCCCTGACACCGAGGGTCAATTTAGCACGGGCAATCCACCTAACCTTTGGATTGTGGGAGGAAACCACACCCACACAGACACAGGGACAACATTGCAAACTCTGCGCAGGAGACAGTGACCCAAACCGGGAACTGAACCCAGGTCTCTGGTGCTGTGAGGCAGCAGTGCTAACCACTGTGCCACCCCTTTGAATATGTCATTCACTTTTGGTATTGGCTAGCTCTTTTAAAAAAAACCTAGCTTAATTCTAATTAGGTTTAGGAAAGCTATCAATTTTTTTATCTCTATTAAAGTCTATAAAAGAATAATTTTGAAAAATTGGGTTGCAATACGTAAATCTCAAATGTGTGCAGTTATAGTTTAAACCAAATAAATATATTGAAGTTGATATTAAATGATGCAGCTTATGCATGTTCAAAATGTATTCACTTGAATGTCTGTAGTCATTCAAATGATATGCATCGCCACACTTAAAAAAGCTTCATTGCTCCTACTCTCACATTAGATTTACTCGTTTATATCCAAATTAATTATAAATACAAATTATAATTGTCTTTTCCATCCATACAAGTGTTAACTCAAAATAAATATAATCGCTACCTCAAATTGTAAATGTAAATAGTGTCGGGTAGACCCATCACAAGATCATGAATTTTGATCTGTTACACATATATATGACATATATATACATATACATATTTATGATTTGTAAATTTGAAATGTTCATATTGAAATCAAAGCATGTCCCTGGCTCAGCCACATTATTTTTTAAAGCGTGTGCATTGTGCACTTTTTTAAAGAGTTTTTTAATTTGGAAAGCTTTTAATTATTAATTTACCAAACAAAGAGACATCCATGATTTGCCCTTTTTGGGGGGTTGGGGGGGAGGGCAGGTGGGGTGAATATCTTAATTTTCAGTATTTTTTTTAACCAAACGTAAATTTTGTTTTTTTTTTGGTTAAGTACATTTTGCATTTTACTCTTTTTAAGAGAAGCGTGATGCTCTTTTTTCATGGAGGAAGTCATTTTTTAAATTTTGCAGTCGGTTAAACAATTTGCAGTATATCAGCTCTGCCACCTTTTCTTCTTGGTGTTTTCTACATGGAAAAAAATAACGTGAAGTACTTTTTTTTTGTGAAGGTGTGCTTTTGCGCACTCGTACCTTTGCAAGGCATTGTTTGGCGGGAGGTGCTTACGGAGTTCGCAGAGAGCAAAGAACCTTAGCTGGGAGAAGGTTGAACTATTCTCGACTTCTCATTTAATGTTTTGAATTGGAATGTTTATCTTTTTGTTTTTTTACCTTCCCCCTTCCACCACCACCCAGAGTACGTGGCATTTTAAAAAGAGGAAATGGAAGTATTTTGATTTTCAAATGTCCGCTTTTTTTAAAATAAAAATTCCCTTTCGTAAACCCAACTCAGTCCTGATTCTCGATAATCCGGGCGGGCAGCATTTGCGAAATGAGCTCCTCTCAAATACTACTTTTTAATGGTGAACCTTGCACTTGCAGGGAATGGAGGTGCAGGGGTTGGGGGGGGCGGTGCTGGGGAAGTTAAACTTTTGTTTCTTTGACGTGCTCGGCAAACGTTCAAGGCCATTTTTTTTTCCTGCACGCTTCCTGATTAGAAAACATTGTTGACTTTTAATGTTTTGTGCTTTTTTTTATTTTGGAAAAGAAAAGTTTTCTTAATATAAATTTCATTCTTTTTAAACGGAGCAGGGTGGGAAACCAGGTGCGGTGTTAGTTTTAACATCTGCAAGTTGAAATAATTTTCAGACCTGGGTAGATTTTTTTTAAAAAAGGAGAGCAAAAAATTGATTGGCTGTAAGAGACTTGGCTCACTCTCTCTCCCTTCTCCCCGCCCTTCCCTCCTTTCTGAAGGGACAGGCAAATGTTGGCTCGCTCTCTCATTGCTCACATGGAGATATTGGTCAGAAGACAGGCCCAGAAAGGTTTGGGGGCGTATTGGAACCTGACCATTTCCTTGGATTTTCTTGATTAAATTCGTCCTGTTGCGCCTCTGTGCACACGTGCGTGCCTTCTGCCCACCAGTTTGTCGGGAACACACAAAGCACGGCCACTGTGCACTTTAAGATGGCAGCTGAGGTGATGTCTCGCCGCGGGCATGCGGTGGGCACCCCTCCCTCCTTGATGTCGGGTGGGGAAGGAGGTGGGGGAGAAAGTGTTAATTTTCGGGCTGTGTGGTATTTTTTTTTGACCGATTAATTTTCGGGCTGTGTTTTTTTTTGAACGAACGCGAAATGTTGTCAAGGCTTTTTTTATCTTTCTCCGCTCAAAATTGCTTCTGTTGAACTTTTGTACTCTTAATCTTTTTTTATATTCGCAGTTTTGTGGACTTTTTCCCTATAAAAATAACCAGTTGGTTGGGCCTCTCTCTCTATAAGAGCAACATGAATGCAGAAGTAAGCACCAACATTTTTTTTCAACAAAGCAGATTTTAAAGTTGCAAAGTGTTTTAAGAATCGCAAAATACTTTTTCCTTTTTTTAAAAAAAAGCTATGTACTCTGTATTTTTTTCTCTCTTTTTTTCCCAAAAGAGCAAAAGTTAAATCTGGTAGCCTCAGCCGCGTGCGTGAGCAAGTTAAAATTTCCCCGAGGGGGAGAAAGATAATTGTGCACTTGTGCAACGTAAAAACCTCCGTAATCCAACTTTGGAGTGGTTTTTGGGTCGAATTTTCAATTTAAAAAAAAATCTGAGCGAAGTGGCTTTTTTTAAAAAAAAAATTACGATAATAAGGTTTTTAGTTTCTCTTTTTCCCTCCCTCCCTCCCCGCTCCCTTTTTTAAAGGAAAAAATGCTCAAAAATCTGTTTTTAGAAAATTGTAAGAGCTGATCTTTGAAAGTTTTGTATTGGATCATTCTTGCTCCTGCCTCTCTCTCTTTTTCCAAGCTTCAGTCGAACTGTTGAATTTTAAGTGTATAAGTGCAATTTTTTAAAGTTTTTGGACATTTTATATTGATAGTATTTAGAGAGTTTATATATATCTATATATATCTTATATTTTTAATGCAGCTCCCTCTTGTACTCGGTTGGATTTTTAGACCTAAGCAGTGCCTTTTTAGAGGGTTTTTAGGGTAGGCAGTTGTTGTTTTTTAGCGCTTGTGCCTTTTTTGTATTTTTGTCAAGTTGCTGGAACCTGGTTTGCTTGAGTAGAGGTTGAAATTTTTCACCCTCCCTCCCTCCCTCCTCTGTACCTTCCATGACCTGTGCGGTTACTTTTCCTTGGGCGGGGAGGGGTGGGGGGGGGGGGGGAGTTAAAGACACCTCTGAACGCTGTTCTGTTTTACTCCGGACCACAATCAGAGAGTTAATTGCCTCACACTTGTGATTCTTCTTCTCATCACCTCACAACACCCTGCTTCCCCCCTCCCCACCTCTATACACAAACACACCGCCCGTCTGCTCTCATTTTGTTTGCACCCAAGGTTTGTCGAGTGGGGAGAAGCAGGGAGGGGCGGCGGGCCACAGACTCGGCTCGCCGGTGTACCTGCTGTGGTTATGTATGTGTTGCACCGCTGCCTAGTCCCAGAGACTGTTGGATCACCTGCCAGGTTGATCATGCCCCCACCCTACCTCCCAAAACACCGCCAAGGCTGCAGGGTCTTGTCAGAAGGAGCTCGAGGGGTTGCCAAATTCAAGTGAGTTCTGGTTAGTGTGCCCACTGCTAGAACAGTAAACTGGGCTCTGGGCAGCCCTTGGCCTCACTGATCACCTGGGCTCCATGTTTCCCAAGTCACAGGTCATAGCGGTCATTTGATAGGGGTGGGAAGGGGAACGGGAGAGCACCACCCACTGTAGCAGGACATGCCAGAAGACCATAGCAGAGTTACACAGGATCCTGCCCCCAGGACCCCGAAACAGTCCCAAACGTGCCTGGCCTTCTGTTTTCCAAGTGCTGTTCAGGTGGTGACGTTGTCCCCATTGCCCCTTCACTTGCTTTGATTCTCTCACTTCCATGGCTGTGTATGTGTGAATGCACTCACCTTTTCTTCCCATTTTCTCGTTCTCTCGCTCCCATTTTCTCGTTCTCTCGCTCGCTCCCCCTTCCTCCCCTGCCCCCTCTCTCTCTCGCTCCCCCTTCCTCCCCTGCCCTCTCTCTCGCTCGCTCCCCCTTCCTCCCCTGCCCTCTCTCTCGCTCGCTCCCCCTTCCTCCCCTGCCCTCTCGCTCGCTCCCCCTTCCTCCCCTGCCCTCTCTCTCTCTCGCTCGCTCCCCCTTCCTCCCCTGCCCTCTCTCTCTCTCGCTCGCTCCCCCTTCCTCCCCTGCCCTCTCTCTCTCTCGCTCGCTCCCCCTTCCTCCCCTGCCCTCTCTCTCTCTCGCTCGCTCGCTCCCCCTTCCTCCCCTGCCCTCTCTCTCTCTCGCTCGCTCGCTCCCCCTTCCTCCCCTGCCCTCTCTCTCTCTCGCTCGCTCGCTCCCCCTTCCTCCCCTGCCCTCTCTCTCGCTCGCTCGCTCCCCCTTCCTCCCCTGCCCTCTCTCTCGCTCGCTCGCTCCCCCTTCCTCCCCTGCCCTCTCTCTCGCTCGCTCGCTCCCCCTTCCTCCCCTGCCCTCTCTCTCGCTCGCTCGCTCCCCCTTCCTCCCCTGCCCTCTCTCTCGCTCGCTCGCTCCCCCTTCCTCCCCTGCCCTCTCTCTCGCTCGCTCGCTCCCCCTTCCTCCCCTGCCCTCTCTCTCGCTCGCTCGCTCCCCCTTCCTCCCCTGCCCTCTCGCTCGCTCGCTCCCCCTTCCTCCCCTGCCCTCTCTCTCGCTCGCTCCCCCTTCCTCCCCTGCCCTCTCTCTCGCTCGCTCCCCCTTCCTCCCCTGCCCTCTCTCTCGCTCGCTCCCCCTTCCTCCCCTGCCCTCTCTCTCGCTCGCTCCCCCTTCCTCCCCTGCCCTCTCTCTCGCTCGCTCCCCCTTCCTCCCCTGCCCTCTCTCTCGCTCGCTCCCCCTTCCTCCCCTGCCCTCTCTCTCGCTCGCTCCCCCTTCCTCCCCTGCCCTCTCTCTCGCTCGCTCCCCCTTCCTCCCCTGCCCTCTCTCTCGCTCGCTCCCCCTTCCTCCCCTGCCCTCTCTCTCGCTCGCTCCCCCTTCCTCCCCTGCCCTCTCTCTCGCTCGCTCCCCCTTCCTCCCCTGCCCTCTCTCTCGCTCGCTCCCCCTTCCTCCCCTGCCCTCTCTCTCGCTCGCTCCCCCTTCCTCCCCTGCCCTCTCTCTCGCTCGCTCCCCCTTCCTCCCCTGCCCTCTCTCTCGCTCGCTCCCCCTTCCTCCCCTGCCCTCTCTCTCGCTCGCTCCCCCTTCCTCCCCTGCCCTCTCTCTCGCTCGCTCCCCCTTCCTCCCCTGCCCTCTCTCTCGCTCGCTCCCCCTTCCTCCCCTGCCCTCTCTCTCGCTCGCTCCCCCTTCCTCCCCTGCCCTCTCTCTCGCTCGCTCCCCCTTCCTCCCCTGCCCTCTCTCTCGCTCGCTCCCCCTTCCTCCCCTGCCCTCTCTCTCGCTCGCTCCCCCTTCCTCCCCTGCCCTCTCTCTCGCTCGCTCCCCCTTCCTCCCCTGCCCTCTCTCTCGCTCGCTCCCCCTTCCTCCCCTGCCCTCTCTCTCGCTCGCTCCCCCTTCCTCCCCTGCCCTCTCTCTCGCTCGCTCCCCCTTCCTCCCCTGCCCTCTCTCTCGCTCGCTCCCCCTTCCTCCCCTGCCCTCTCTCTCGCTCGCTCCCCCTTCCTCCCCTGCCCTCTCTCTCGCTCGCTCCCCCTTCCTCCCCTGCCCTCTCTCTCGCTCGCTCCCCCTTCCTCCCCTGCCCTCTCGCTCGCTCCCCCTTCCTCCCCTGCCCTGCCCCCTTGCTCGCTCGCTCCCCGGGAGTCATACGTTTTCTGCTGGACTTGTGGCCCGCTCTGTGTCCTTCACAGTGACCATGCTGTGTGCAATTGGAAGCAAAGCCCTTCCTATGAGATGTCAAAAAGTAGGACTTTCATTTACCCCGCCCCCTCAACCCCACCTCCACCCCCTCAGTCCGCCAGCCGACACTTATAGATGATGAAATGGTCACTGATCTCTTCAGCGGTTTCTGGGATCTTGCTGCATCATCGTCTCGTGAATTCAACACGACACATCAAGTATACAACTTAATAAAAGAATTTGCATCTTACACGGCGCCTTCTAATTTCTCGGGTATCCGATGATGCCTCAGAGTCAGTTCTCAACTTGGGTTGCAAATGCACTGACAGGGGAACGGGTCTAGGGTGGAGGAGTGGTTGGGGACTTGACATAGATAAAAGGGAATGCCTGTACATGTTTGGGGTGGCACAGTGGTTAGCGCTGCTGCCTCACAGTGCCAGGGAGCTTGGTTCGATACCCGGCTTGGATCACTGTGGAGTCTGCACATTCTCCGCCGTGTCTGCGTGGGTTTCATCCCACAGTCCAAAGATATGCAGGTTAGGTGGATTGGCCATGCTAAATTGACCCTTAGTGTCAGGGGATCAGCTAGGGTAAATGCACGGGGTTATGGGGAGAGGGCCTGGGTGGATTGTGGGCGGTGCAGACTCGATGGGCCAAACGTTGTCTTTCTGCACAGTAGGGCCCTGTGATTGTATGTTGCTTCTTTGGATATCCAGAAGGCATTTGCCTAGCTTCTGCAGAAGTTAATGAGAAAAGATGGTGAATGATCACGTGCAGTTCTGGTTGCCTTGTTTGAGAAGGATGCTTTAAACTGAAAAGGGTGCCATAAAAAGTTTGCAAAGATGGTACCGGAACCAGAAGATTTGAATCATAAGGAAAGGCTGGATAGGCTGGGACTCTCTCCACACCCCCTTTCCCCCCCACACCGGAGCATAGAAGGATGGTTGTGAGGTAGGGGGGGAGACCGTATAGATGTTTATACAATCGTAAGGGGTGGCACAGTGGTTAGTTAGCACCGCTACCTCATAGCACCAGAGGCCTGGGTTCAATCCCTGGCTTGTGTCATTGCGTGGAGTCTGCATGTTCTCCCTGCGTCTGCGTGGGTTTCCTCCCACAGTCCGAAAGACGTGCTGGTTAGATACGTTGGCCATACTAAATTCTCCCTCAGAGTGTAACCCGAACAGGCACTGGAGTGTGGCGACTAGGGGGTTCTCACAGTAACTTCATTGCGGTGTTAATATAAGCCGGCTTGTGACTCTTAATAAGTAAGGTGATTTAAGGTGAGAAGGGAAAGGGATTCGGGGCGGGGGGGGGGGGGGGGGCAACCTTTTCACCCAGAGGGTGGTGAAACATATAAGATGATTAGAGGTTTAGATAGGGTGGATAGTGATAGCCTTTTTCCTCGGATGGAGAAAGCTAGCACGAGGGGGCATGGCTTTAAATTAAGGGGGGGTAGCTACAGGACGGATGTCAGGGGTAGGTTCTTTACCCAGCGGGTGGTGAGGGATTGGAATGCCCTGCCTGCTGCAGTTGTAAATGCGCCTAGTTTGGGGGCGTTTAAGAGATCTCTGGATAGGTTTATGGACGAAAAGGGATTGGTATAGGCTAGTGGGTCATTGTTTTTGTAACTGGTCGGCGCAACATCGTGGGCCGAAGGGCCTGTTCTGCGCTGTAATGTTCTATGTTCTATGTGTGTGTATGGAATGAGCTGCAAGAGGAGGGCGAGAGGCAGCGGGTTCAATTACATTTTAAAAGACATTTGGACAAGTTACGTGGGTGGGAAAGGGTTAGAAGGGATACAGGCCAAATGCAGGCAAATGGGTCTAGTTTCAGTTTAGGAAACCTTTAGCATGGATGATTTAGCATAGCCTGATTCCATGCTGTGTAACTCAGACACTTGAAATGTAGGTAACCTTCTGGTTCACATAGGGAATTGGTTGTGGTAGGGGCGGAGAGGGCAGTGCGTAAAGGATAATCATAGAAACCCTACAGTGCAGAAAGAGGCCCTTTGGCCCATCGAGTCTGCGCCGAACACAATCCCACCCAGGCCCTACCCCCATATCCCTACACATTATACTCACTAATCCCTCTCGCCTACGCATCCCTGGGCACTGAGGGGCAATTACTTAGCACGGCCAGTCAACCTAACCCGCACATCTTTGGACTGTGGGAGGAAACCCACGCAGACACAAGGAGAATGTGCAAACTCCACGCAGACAGTGACCCGCGGCCAGGATTCGAGGCCAGGATCCTGGAGCTGTGAAGCAGCAGTGTTAACCCACTGTGCTACCGTGCCACCCGTACAGGTGCTTAAGTTGGCAAGGTGTAACCTGTGGTCTTCCTTCTCTTCTCCTTCCCTCCCCCCCAAAGCCAACAATACCCCTGCTGATTCAGTCAGTACTCAATCCTCTGCTTTGTACGTAATCAATCTAGAATTCCAAAAGTGCAGTAGGAGATCGTTCGACCTGATGAACCTGCACTGACCACAATCCCACCCAGGTCCTATCCCCGTAACCCCATGCATCCTCCTTCTGCACTGTAGGGTCCTGTGATTGTATGTTGCTCCTTTGGATATCCAGAAGGCATTTGCCAAGCTTCTACAGAAGTTAACAAAAAAAAGGTGATGAATGCTCGTGTGCAGTTCTGGTAGCCTTGTTTAAGAAGGATGTTTTTAAACTGGAAAGGGTGCCCAAAAAAGGTTTGCAAGGATGGTACCGGATCCAGAAGACTTGAATTATAAGGAAAGGATGGATAGGTTGGGACTTTTTTTCTTTGGAGCGTAGAAGGATGGTTGGGGGGGTGACCTTATAGAAGTTTATAAAATCATGAGGGGTGGCACAATGGTTAGTTAGCACTGCTGCCTCATAGCACCTGAGACCTGGGTTCGATTCCTGGCTCGTGCCACTGTCTGTGTGGTGTCTGCACGTTCTCCCCATGACTGCGTGGGTTTCCTCCAGGTGCTCTGGTTTCCTCCCACAATCTGAAAGACGTGCGGGTTAGATGTGTTGGCCGTACTAAAATCTCCCTCAGTGTAACCCAAACAGGTCCTCCCCCCAACACTAAAGATCACTTTATTGTGGCCAGTCAGGCTAACTCGCACATCTTTGGGAGGAAACCGGAGCACCCGGAGGAAAACCACGAAGGCGGGGGGGGGGGGGGGGGGGGGAGAACATGCAGACTCTGCACAGATGGTGACCCAAGGCCGGGAAATCGAATCCGGGTCCCTGGCGCTGTGAGGCAGCAGCGCTAACCCACTGTGCCACCGGGGCTGCCCCTAAAGAGTTGTCTTTGATGAATCTATAACCGTTCGTATATCTGCATAATCCCCCGATGTAAGAGGATGCCAAGTGGGGCAGAGACACGCGCACAATGCCACTGTCCAGAAAGACGGTGAAGTCATTTCGGAGGGCTGGCCTGGACTCCACCCAACCCCAACAGCACAAGGATAGAACTCTTGAGTTTGGACCATAAAATATAGGCGCAGAATTGGGCTGCTCGGCCCATCAAGTCTGCTCTTGCCATTCAATCATGGCTGATAAGTTTCTGAACCCCATTCTCCTGTCCTTTTCCCTGTAACCTTCACTTCAATTGGCAGTTTGTACAATTCAGCCAGTCTGTCTGGTCACGCTATTATAGAAAGGATATTGTTAAACTAGAAAGAGTTCAGAAAAGATTTACTAGGATGCTACTGGGACTTGATGGATTGAGTTAGAAGGAGAGGCTGGATAGACGGGGACTCTTTACCCTGGAGTGTAGGAGGCTGAGGGGTGATCTTGTAGAAGTCTATAAAATAATGAGGGGCACAGATCAGCTGGATAGTCAATAACTTTTCCCAAAGCTAGGGGAGTCTAAAACTAGAGGGCATAGATTTAAGGGGAGAAAGGGTCGAGAGGGGCAGTTTTTTCACTGAGGGTGGTGAGTGTCTGGAGCAAGCCATTTGGCCCATCGAGCCTCCACCAACAACAATCGTACCCAGGTCCTGTCCCTGTAACCCCACGTATATACTCTGGTAATCCCCCCTGACACTAAAGGACCAATAACCATGACCAATCAACCCACACATCTTTGGAGTGTGGGACCAAACTGGAGCACCCGGAGGAAACCCACACAGACATGAGGAGAGCATGAAAACTCCACACAGTGACCCAAACTGGGTCCCTGGCACTGTGAGGCAGCAGTACTAACTGCTGTGCCACCATGTCGGTAGTAGTAGTAGAGGCGGGTACAATTTTGTCATTTTAAAAAGTGTTTAGACAGTTACTTGGATAAGATGGGTGTAGAGAGATATGGGCAGTTGGGATTAGCTTAGCGGTTTTTTGAAAAAAAAGGGGTGGCATGGACAAATTGGGCTGAAGGGCCTGTTTCCATGCTGTAAACCTTTGACTCCATGATACTTACCTTTCACTTTCATCTCTTCTCCCCCACCCCTCCTTCCACCCGTCAGTACGTTCTAACCCCCTCCCCCCTCCTCGTGTGTTTATACCTGTTCCCATTACATGAGTCATGACTATTGGTGTTGGCCTGTCCCCGCAGCAGTGAGTCCTGCGTTCTCGCCACTCTCTGGGTTGAAGGAAGCGTCTCTCACCCCAACCGTTGGATTTATTGCTCCTCCCCCCCTACTGCAAATGGAAATCTTAGAGTGCAGAAAGAGCTCCTCTTGCTGTTCTATCTCTAGAGACGGGCACCATTCTGTTTAGCCTTTTCCCTGTTGTCCAAGTGACCCTTGGGGTGGGGGAGTTACATTGGCAGAACTGGCATAGGAAGAGAGACTGGATTGACTGGGCTTGCACTCGCTGCAATTTGGAAGAATGAGAGGGGATCGCATAGAAACTTACAAAATCCTGATGTTGGTCAAGTGCAGAACTAGAGGTCACAGTCCAAGAACAAGGGGTAAGCCACTCAGGACTGAGATGGGGAAGAACTTCTTCGCTCAGGGAATTGTGAACCTGTAGAATTCTCTACCACAGAAAGCTGTTGGGGGCCAGTTCATTAGATATGTTGACATGGCCCTTGCGGCTAAAGGGACCAAGAGGTATGGAGAGAAAGTGGGTAATTAAAGTGCATGATCAGCCATGGTCATATTGAATGGTGCTGCAGACTCGAAGGGCCGAATGACCTACTCCTGCACCTACTTTCTATGTTTCTATACTGAGCGGTAGAACAACTCTGGCAACGTTCTTGAGATGTGGAGATGCTGGCGTTGGACTGGGGTAAACATAGTAAGAAGTCTCACAACACCAGGTTAAAGTCCAACAGGTTTATTTGATAGCAAAAGCCACTAGCTTTTGGAGCACCTGCTGTTCGTTCCTCACCTGACAAAGGACCAGCAAGCACTCCGAAAGCTCGTGGCTTTTGCTACTGAATAAACCTGTTGGACTTTAACCTGGTGTTGTGAGACTTCGTACAAGGTTCTTGAGAACAGTGACAATCATAGAATCCTACTGTTCGGAAGGAGGCTATTTGGTCCATCTGGTCTGCACTGACCACAATCCCACCCAGGCCCTATCTTCACAACCCCATGCATTTATCCTAGCAAGTCCCCCTGACACTAAGGGACAACTTAGCATAGCCAATCCACCTACCTTGCACGTCTTTGGACACTAAGGGACAATGTGGTACAGCCAATCCACCTAACCTGCACATCTTTGGACACTAAGGGACAATTTAGCATGGCCAATCCACCTACCCTACACATCTTTGGACACTAAGGGACAATGTGGTACAGCCAATCCACCTAACTTGCACATCTTTGGACACTAAGGGACAATTTAGCATGGCCAATCCACCTAACCTGCACATCTTTCAGGCTGGGAGGAATCTGGAGCACCCGGAGGAGACCCACGCAGCACAGTGTGGAGAACGTGCAGACTCCGCGTAGACAGTGACCCGAAACCGGGAATCGAACTGCATCGTTTCTCTCTGCGGTGGGCATTATTGAAAGTGCATGTGATTTGGCAGCTGTTTGCAGGGTGGGGGGGAGGTGGCATGCAGAGGTTGAAGTATTTAGTGGAGATCAGGACAGGAGATGAGCCCGTGGCCGGGTTGGGGATGGTCAACTGTGCCGTCACTTGAGCGAAGTATTGATCTGCGGGCCGGATCTATATTTCCTGACTTTGTGATGGGTTGATGCTTCCTGATAGCCTCTCGGTTAAACACTTCCCTCCTCCTCTCTTCACCTTCCGCACCCCCCCTTCCCCCCCCCCCCCCCACCCCCTAGCAAGAACTCTTGACTGGGATTAAGGGCTCAAACAGCTGCCTGGGGCAGGGGGAGGGAGTTGGTGGGAGCGGCGTTAAAACGATACCCCTCTGACTCAGATGGGGAGACCTTGAGCAAAATGACATGCACGTATGTACACGCTTGAGAAGTAAGATGCTATATTTTAATGTAGGAAATTCAGGTGTTGATTATACACACAGCAAGATCCCACAAGGTGTTGAGATTATGACCAGCTCATCTTCAGTTGGGGAGGTGTTGTCGGCCGTCCTCCCACCACATCTTATGACAAATTATCATGCCCCCCGCCTCCCCCTGACCTGTTCATAATAGCAGCCGCAGGGGTGGTTTGATAATCCACACAAGATGGCGGCAGATGGATGGAGAAATATCTGAAGGACTGGCGCCCAGCCACAGTGCTGTGGTCCCACGGTGACGTGCCGCACAGGCTCGAGTCTCTGGGAGGAGGGGTGGTGCGACTCCTGACCTGACCAAAGTCCCGTACGTCTCTCGGCGGGCTGTGAGGCACTTCTTTGGTGAGCAGTGACCGCTGGTGTGACCCACTGCTGCCCGCGTCCCCCCCCCATGAACAAATTCCTAGAAGGGAGTCGGGTGCTTCACCAGAACTGAGCTGATGGAGAATCTTGACCCCGAGACTTTACCTGCCTTGCCCTTTGTAGGTCTCTAACTAATCTGTGCATGTGTGTGTGTGTATCTCTGTCTAGCAGTTCCTGCTTCCTATCTTCCACCCACCCATCCCCTCCGTCATTACCTGGGTTTCCTTTCCCCAAAACGCCAACAGCACAAACATTCAAATAAAGCCAGGTCCCCAGGTAGGCACCTTTGGGCTCTTGAGGTGCTGCCCCTCTCGACCTTCATTGCATTACACTGGTTGTCGCCGTACAGGATAATTGTGTATAATCAATTGAGTGGGTCAGGCTGTATATTTGAGAGAGAAGAAAGGACCTGGCTGAGGGTGTAAAATATCACGTGGGGGGCAGAGAGGGTTAAGGAGGGTCCCGATCAAGGTTAGAAAATACTAAGTGGGACAGAGAGAGGGTTAAGGAGGGTCCCGATCGAAGGTATAAAATATTAACTGGGACAGAGAGGGTTAAGGGAGGGTCCCGATCGAGGGTATAAAATATTAACTGGGACAGAGAGAGGGTTAAGGGAGGGTCCCGATCGAGAGTATAAAATATTAACTGGGGCAGAGAGAGGGTTAAGGGAGGGTCCCGATCGAGGGTATAAAATATTAACTGGGACAGAGAGAGGGTTAGGGAGGGTCCCGATCGAGGGTATAAAATATTAACTGGGACAGAGAGAGGGTTAAGGATTAAGTCGTTATAATAAAATGGGACAGAAAGGGGTGTTATGGTTTGGGGGAGGGGGGGCTCTGAATTGAGTATTTTGTTAAATTAATAAAGGAGGGGGTGTTAAGAAGGGACCCCACAATCGGAAGGGGATAGCACTCAGTTGGAAAGATTTCCCAATGGCAGCTGTGTGGGCAATGAGGAAAATCGGGGTAGTGAGCTCCTGGGGAATATGGATAGAAATAGTGCCACATCCTAACCAACAATTAACATGGAAGCTGGGGCCAGCCTGTGTGGATGAAGGACAAAGCTGCAGTCAAACTACAGTGACCACAAGCAGTAAATGGTCACTCAGCAATTCCCCAGAGGGAATTTGGTGGGGTGGTTGGGGGGAGGGAGCATGATATTATGGAGGAAGACAACGGGAAGGCAGCACAGCGGTTAGCACTGCTGCCTCACAGCTCCAGGGTCCTGGGTTCGATTCCTGGCTCGGGTCACTGTCTTGTGTGGCGTTTGCACATTCTCATCGTGTCTGCGTGGGTTTCCGCCGGGTGCTCCAGTTTCCTCCCACAGGCCAGGTTAGGTTGATTGGCTATGCTAAAAGTTGCCCTCAGTGTCCTGAGATGCGTAGGTTAGAGGGATTAATGGGTAAATATATAGGGGTATGGGGTAGGGCCTGGGTGGGATTGTGGTTGGTGCAGACTCGATGGGCCGAATGGCGTCTTTCTGCACTGTAGGGTGTGAATGAAAAGGCAGCTGGTGTTTGGATTGACGGGGGTGGAGGGTGGGGGTGGGGGGGAGGTGTTGTGGTGATGGGGGGAGGTAGGTGGCCCCAGGAGATAACTTCTGAACCAGCCCTAAACTAGGCAGGGGCAGATGTGTCGGAGAGAGGCGTGATGCAGGAAAGAATTTCCAGTAGGGTGTGGTGAGAGAGGTGATGGAGTGCAAACACTCGACACAGCTCATTTGGGCCCAGTGGTATGTTACTGTGATAGAGAGGGAGTTGATAGTGGCCGGACAGCGTGTTTGGGGTGGATTTTAATTTTAATTTGGTTTTCCCTGAGAATTTCACTGAGTTGAGAAATGCAGACAACGGCAGTGGTTGTGTTTGGGGGGAGGGGGGATGTGTGGGAGGGGGGAGCTGCCTGCCTGTCACTCATAGGTTAACAGGAAGGTCTTGGGAAGCACGGTCTTTTCTGTACCTCTCTGTGGGACATAGAATATGTGGGGAGGGGAGGCACGTTTAACTGGGCAGTGCTAAGTAGTGTATTGCCTCATAGAATCCCTACAGTGCAGAAGGATGCGACACGGTAGCACAGTGGTCAGCACTGCTGCTTCACAGCTCCAGGGCCCTGGGTTAAATTCCTGGCTTGGGTCACTGTCTGTGTGGAGTTTGCACATTCTCCTCGTGTCTGTGTGGGTTTCCTCCGGGTGCTCCGGTTTCCTCCCATAGTCCAAAGATGTGCGGGTTAGTTTGATTAGCTGTGCTAAGAAATTGCCCCTTAATACCCAGGGAAGTGTAGGTTAGAGGGATTAGTGGGTATAATATGTAGGGATGTGGGGGTAGGGCCTGAGTGGGATTGCGTTCGATGCAGACTCAATGGGCCGAAGGGCCTCTTTCTGTACTGTAGGATTCTATGATCTATGATGCCATTTGGCCTATCGAGTCTGCACAATCCTACCTAGGCCCTATTCCCTTACCCGTCACGTTTACCTTGCTAATCCCCCTGACACAAGCGTTAATTTAAGCATGGCCAATCCACTCTAGTCTGCACATCTTTGGACACGAAGGAGCAATTTAGCATGGTCAATCCACCTAACCCGCATACCTTTGGACTGTGGGAAGAAACCGGAGGAGACTGTGCAGACAGTAACCCAAGCTGGGGATTGAACCCAGATCCCTGGTGCCGAGAGAAAACAGTGCGAACCACTGTGCCACCCAGAGAAAGTTGAGTGGGGCCTGTCTACTCGGTAGCCATCATCCTCCCCTCCCCCAGACCTACCTCTTGCGTACAGTGTTAGAAACCAAGTGGACTTGGAAAAGACTCCGGGTGGGATATTCCGGTCGTGCTCGCACTAAGACCGGAAAAGTCCTACGCAGGAGTCAGTGGACGTTTGCATGGTCCACCATCACCTACCCCCAGCTTCCGCATTGTGCATACTGCCAGGTCCAGGCAGGCAACCTTGAGAAGGAGCCGCTGATCGATAAAGGCGACTGTGCCATATGCCTTTTTCACCATCCATTTAATGTGCTTTTCTGCCTTCAGAGATCTGTGGACAAACACGCCAAGGTCCCTTTGCCATTCGGAACTTCCCTGTGTCAGACCTTTCATAGTATACTTCCATGTCAAATGACTCCTTCCAAAGGAAAAATCTGATTAAAACCATGCCCACCCTCACTCACTGCCCTGCAGGGATCAGTAACCAGTCCTCTGCTGCTCTTCAACGTCTCACAGGACTCAGCAACAGGTCCTTTCGCTCAGTAACCAACCCTCTCCCCTCTCCCCAGGGAACTGTTGTACTCTGCACTCTCTGTGTTAAGACTTACTTCCTGTCTCTTTCTCTCTCTTTTGCTCTCCTCTCAATCAAGTTTCTCCATTTGGCCTCTCTCTCCTCCAACTGTCTCACCTGATGGAAAGTGTGTGTCTCTCCCTCTCGTTCTCCCTCTTTCTTTCTCCCCCTCCTTCCCTCCTCTCTTCTCCCTCCCTGTCTCCCTTTTTCACTTTTGCTGTCTTGCGCTCCCCCCCCCCCCTTACATGTGTGAGAGTCGCTGCATGTCTCTTGTTTGCACGTACCAATCCCTCGAACGTCCGTCTGCCTCTCCTCTCCTTGGATGAGTTAACTCTGCTATGGGGATGAGTCTGTGTGGAGCGTGAGGGCCTTCAGCCACCTTATTTTCAGGAAGGTGTAAGGGGTAATCAGCCCTGTGCAAGTAAACGTCCTTGTAGTTTGGTTTGGTTTGGGGGGGCAGGGGGGAGGTGATGGCCAGGAGAGACCCTGCCTCATACACCGTGAATGAGCCTAAAAGTCTTGCGGAAGGAAAAGGGACAAGTCCCAGAATCCTGAGTTTGCATTCCAAAATGAAATGTATAACCAGGAAGGAAGCGGACCTCATGGTGGCCTCCTGTAAGTTTCCATCCCGGTGTTTTTCTAGAATTCACAGTGGTTAGCACTGCTGTCTCTCAGCGCCAGGGACCCGGGTTCAATTCCCGGCTTGAGTCACTGTCTGTGTGGAGTTTGCACGTTCTCCCCGTGTCTGCGTGGGTTTCCTCCGGGTGCTCCAGTTTCCTCCCACAGTCCAAAGATATGTAGGTTAGGGGTATTGGCAATGCTAAGTTGCCCCCTAGCATCCCCGGGATGCGTAGGTTAGAGGGATTAGTAAATATGCAGGATCACGGGGATAGGGCTCAGGTGGGATTGTTGTCGGTGCAGACTCAATGGGCCAAATGGCCCCCTTCAGCGCCATAGGGATTGTGTTTTACTAACGTCACGAATTGAAATACAGTGAAAAGTATTGTTTCTTGCATACGATACAGACAAAGCATATTGTTCATAGAGAAGGAAAGGAGAGGATGCAGAATGTAGTGTTACAATCATAGATAGGGTGTAGAGAGAGATCAACTTAATGGGAGGTAGGTCCATTCAAAAGTCTGGTGGGCTTCATTCATGACTTTCTTTAGTTTCTTTGCTGAGGATTGTTGCGGGAATGACTGTTTCCGCTGCTGCCTGCTTGGTCTCCCAAGTGTCAACCTTGGCTGATCAGAATGAACCTCCGATGTCAATCTCTTCCCACCACCCCTTCTGTCTTCACTGTGTCTCTCACTTTCACCCTGCATCGCCTTTATTTGCCTTTTGATTTCCTGGTTCTGCTTTCAGTTTGCCCCGCCAAACGCATTTCCCTTCTCCTATCCCCATCTTCTGCCTTTATCTTTCTGGCCTGTGCAGAATGGAGGAACTATTGTGGTCTAACAGTCTGCAAAAGAAAACTCTCTCTCTCTCTACACCCCGCCCCCCAACAGCACTGAGTGTTACCCAGACCACACGGGGACTGCAGCAGGTTCAAGAAGGGGTGGCTCGCCCACTGAGGGGCAATTAGGGACGGGCGATTAAATGCAGGGCCAGTGACGTCCAAGTCCTGTAAACAAAGTAAAAATATAAAACGCGGAGCTCCACAGAGCAGGAGAGGCCTTGGGATTCTGTCCTCAGTCTGCATCAGAGCAGACGGCTGGGGAGGGGGTTAGATTCAGAGGTGCCATTCAGCCCACTTGTGTGTGGGAGGGGGAGACGGGGCAGGAGCCGGAAACCAGCGCGATCGCCGTCGACTAGCTCCACTACTGCTTGCCCTCCAGACTTGCATCGAAGAACCGGTGCCTCGTTCCGGGACCCGTGGGTGATCTCTGAGCCGCAGTAGCAAGCCAGTGTCTTCACCACGAGGATGCCGTGGGGTGGGGGTGGAAGTGAAAGTGCAACCAGTTTGTTTCTCCATCGCAAAGCACCCGTCAGATTGTGTTTAAAATAAGACACTTGGGTGCACAGTGAGAACAGGAATGTTAAAGCCTACATTTAACATAGAAACTAGAAGCAGGAGGAGGCCATTCAGCCCTTTGAACCTGCTCTGCCGTTCATTATGATAATGGCTGATCATCAGATTCAGTATCCTAATTTTCCTCCCCCTCCCGCCCACCCTATAATCCCTTTAGTCCCTAGAGTTTTGTATAATTTCTTGAAATCACACAATTCCACACATTCACCACCCTCTGGGTGAACAAATTTCTCCTCACCTCAGTTCTAAAAGGTTTTACCCCTCATCCTCAAACTGTGACCCCCTAGTTCTGGATTCCCCCCACTATCAGGAATGTTCTTTCTGAATCTACCCTGTCTCACCCTGTTAGAGTTTTATAAGTTTCTATGAGATCCCCTCTCACTCTTCTAAGCTCCAGTGAGTACAATCCTAACCGACTTAGTCTCTCCTCATATGACAGACCTGCCATCCCAGGAATCAAGCTGGTAAACGTTCACTGTACTCCCTCTATAGCAAGGACATCCTTCCCCAGATAAGGAGACCAAAACTGCACACAGTATTCCTGGTGTGGCCTCACCGACGCCCTGTACAATTGCAGCAAGACATCCCTATCCCTGTACTCAAATCCTCTGTCTCTACGAAGGCCTGTGTACCTTTGCCTCTTTACTCCCTGTGCGCTTGCTTGTACTGACTGATGCACGAAGATAGTAAGGCCTCACTGACTGTCCACCTCTCTCAATTTACACTCATTCAAGTAATAATCTGCCTTCATATTGTTGCTACCAAAGTGGATAACGTCACATTGATCCACACCCACGGGAAAGGCAAATTATTACTCAAATACAATACAGAAGTATCTGTGAAAATATGGGCACTATTTTGTCATTACCCAAATATTTACTCACTATGAGGCAGTTGTACTGAACCAAGATCTCAAAAGCCTTTCACTATACGATGAAAAGAGTGTATCTGCACCTTGGTTTATAGTCACAGTCAAGCAGCACAGAAAAAGCCCTTCGACCCCTTGAGTCTGCGCCGACAATAACTACCACAAAAGTCGCACTAAGTTTACTTATTAGTGTCACAAGTCAGCTTACACTAACATTGCAATGAAGTTGCTGAGAAAATCCACTAGTCACCACACTCCGGTGCCTGTTCGGGATACACTGAGGGAGAATTTAGCACGGCTAATCCACCTAACCGGC
Source organism: Carcharhinus amblyrhynchos (assembly GCF_965287045.1). Lineage (NCBI taxonomy): Eukaryota > Metazoa > Chordata > Chondrichthyes > Carcharhiniformes > Carcharhinidae > Carcharhinus > Carcharhinus amblyrhynchos. The sequence goes on along the minus strand of NW_027650054.1, from coordinate 13,740 downwards.
ACGTCTTTCGGACTGTGGGAGGAAACCGGAGCACCCGGAGGAAACCCACGCAGAACAGGGAAGAACGTGCAGACTCCACACGCACAATGACCCAATCCGGAAATCAAACCTGGAAATACCGTTTTCCATCACTCGTCTCGAGAGAGGGAGGGAAAGAGGCAGGTACAGAATGAGAGAGATGGGGGCAGATACAGAGGGTGAGAGGCAGGTATAGAGAGAGAGACGTAGGCAGGTACAGAGAGAGAGGCAGGTACAGAGAGAGAGAGACGTAGGCAGGTACAGAGAGAGAGAGGCAGAAAGAACTTTCTGGCTGCTTTGGAACATTCCCAAACCACTCCAGAGCCTGACAGATCCCATCATTGTTGACACAAAAGGAAACCTGGCAGCTCGACTGTGTACAGATGATCCCCCACAGCTCTAGGCTAATAAAAATCATCGCCCATCCGTTGTTGGCCCCATTTATCCTTCCATAGGCATACCGGGTGACAGAAGGACACGTGCGATCGGGATCAACTCCCTGAGTAAATTGGATAGGCCAGTTCTGTGCTGGGGATGCTGGAAGAATGTCATTTGCGTCAACTTGTCTCCTGTGAGGTATCAACGTCTCCCCTTAGCTTAGATTCCAGCTTGTCACTCAATCCCTCAATCTCTGCTGTTGCATATAACACAGTAAGATGTCTGACAATACCAGGTTTAAGTCCAACCAAACTGCTTGGACTTAAACCTGGTGTTGTCAGACGTCTTACTGTGTTTACCCCAGTCCAACGCCGGCATCTCCACATCGTTGCGTATAACGACAGGTCAGCACTGCTACAGCCCAGCGTCAGGGACCCCGGGTTCAGTTCCGGCCTTTGGTGACCGTGTGGAGTTTGCACGTCCTTCCCCGTGTCTGCGTGGGTTTCGTCGCGCAGTCCAAAGATGTGCAGGTCAAGTGGATTGCCCCTGAGTGACCCAAGACGTATAGGTTGGGTCTTTAGCAGGGCGAATATGTGGGGGGTTACACATAGGGCCTGGGTAAAATGCTGTCTCGGAGAATTGGTGCAGGCTTGATGGGCCAAATGGCCTTCTGCACTGCAGGGTTACCAAAGTGATGGTTTCCAGAAGGGGTGAGAAAAACAAGGGATCGCGAACACAAAGATCGCTAATAATCAAGTAGGCAGTGGAAGGGCAATTTAGACAGCAGCCTACCACAGGGAGTGGGTGAGGGGAAACGGCACAGAGGCATTTGAGGGAAGTTGGATCAGCGATCGGAACAAGGGAAAAGATGGATGTGTTGGCTGGGGGTGGAGGAGGGAAGCCTGTTTCTGTGCTTCTAAACACTACGGGGCATGGGGGTCCCGGGCATCATGTTCCTCCTCCAACCAAGACCACCAAAATTCCGGTTCAGGTCCAGCTCCCCTGACCACCCCTCCCCCTCCCCCTCCCCGTACCTATCGGTCGCCTCCTCCATCAGGGTGACTGGACTTGGGAAGCGTGCAGCCGGCGTGGGAAGCACTTTGGGAAAGTCCCAGAGATACAGAAGGTGCTGCAGGTATCGGAATGCCGCTGAGAAATGCCTTCACGCTCTGTCGAGCTCGATTCTACCCAGATTACAAAATCATAGAATCCCTACGGTGGATAAGAGGGCTATCGAGCCCACACCGACCGCAGGCCCTATCCTTATAACCCCCATGTATTTACCCTGCTAGTCCCCCTGACACTAAGGCACAACATAGCGTGGCCAATCCGCCCATCCTTGGACATTAAGGGTCAATTTAGCATAGCCATTGCACCTAACCCGCACGTCTTTCGGACTGTGGGAGGAAACAGGAGGAAACCCACGCAGACACAAGGAGAGTGTGCAAACTCCACACAGACAGTGACCCAAGCCGGGAATCGAACCTGGGCCCCTGGCGCTGTGAGGCAGCAGTGCTAACCACTGTACTAGCCGTGCAATTGAGTTCTGACTGAACCCACCCCATCCTTTCCTTAGCAACAGTTGGATCGCTGTCCACACAGCGTGCCCCTTCAGAAATCAGCATGAAAGAAAGGCGGTGTGAATAGGGCAGATAGTTAGGCGAGGTTAATGTGTTTAGAAGAAGAGCAGTGGGAGGTATTTATGGGGGGGTGGGGAGTGGGGAGAGGTGGGCTCTGCTGCTAAATGCTGCAAAGAGCAACACCTTCAAGACCCCCTGCTTATCCCGTTCCTGGCCCGTATGCTTGGCTGATTACTGTCGGAGTGGGAGGATGGAGATCAGGACTTGCACCTCTGAGGTCAGACGTGTGCGTGTGTGTGTCCCCTGCACACTCTCGCACTGTGTCCCCCTCTCTCTGGTTCGTTCTGTGTGTCCCCCTCTATCTGGTTCGTCCTGTGTGCGTCCCCCTCTGTCTGGTTCGTCCTGTGTGCATCCCCCTCTGTCTGGTGCGTCCCCCTCTGTCTGGTGCGTCCCCCTCTGTCTGGTGCGTCCCCCTCTGTCTGGTGCGTCCCCCTCTGTCTGGTGCGTCCCCCTCTGTCTGGTGCGTCCCCCTCTGTCTGGTGCGTCCCCCTCTGTCTGGTGCGTCCCCCTCTGTCTGGTGCGTCCCCCTCTGTCTGGTGCGTCCCCCTCTGTCTGGTGCGTCCCCCTCTGTCTGGTGCGTCCTGTGTGCGTCCCCCTCTGTCTGGTTCGTCCTGTGTGCGTCCCCCTCTGTCTGGTTCGTCCTGTGTGCGTGCCCCTCTGTCTGGTTCGTCCTGTGTGCGTCCCCCTCTGTCTGGTTCGTCCTGTGTGCGTCCCCCTCTGTCTGGTTCGTCCTGTGTGCGTCCCCCTCTGTCTGGTTCGTCCTGTGTGCGTCCCCCTCTGTCTGGTTCGTCCTGTGTGCGTCCCCCTCTGTCTGGTTCGTCCTGTGTGCGTCCCCCTCTGTCTGGTTCGTCCTGTGTGCGTCCCCCTCTGTCTGGTTCGTCCTGTGTGCGTCCCCCTCTGTCTGGTTCGTCCTGTGTGCGTGCCCCTCTGTCTGGTTCGTCCTGTGTGCGTGCCCCTCTGTCTGGTTCGTCCTGTGTGCGTGCCCCTCTGTCTGGTTCGTCCTGTGTGCGTCCCCCTCTGTCTGGTTCGTCCTGTGTGCGTCCCCCTCTGTCTGGTTCGTCCTGTGTGCGTCCCCCTCTGTCTGGTTCGTCCTGTGTGCGTCCCCCTCTGTCTGGTTCGTCCTGTGTGCGTCCCCCTCTGTCTGGTTCGTCCTGTGTGCGTCCCCCTCTGTCTGGTTCGTCCTGTGTGCGTCCCCCTCTGTCTGGTTCGTCCTGTGTGCGTCCCCCTCTGTCTGGTTCGTCCTGTGTGCGTCCCCCTCTGTCTGGTTCGTCCTGTGTGCGTCCCCCTCTGTCTGGTTCGTCCTGTGTGCGTGCCCCTCTGTCTGGTTCGTCCTGTGTGCGTGCCCCCCTGTCTGGTTCGTCCTGTGTGCGTCCCCCTCTGTCTGGTTCGTCCTGTGTGCGTCCCCCTCTGTCTGGTTCGTCCTGTGTGCGTCCCCCTCTGTCTGGTTCGTCCTGTGTGCGTCCCCCTCTGTCTGGTTCGTCCTGTGTGCGTCCCCCTCTGTCTGGTTCGTCCTGTGTGCGTCCCCCTCTGTCTGGTTCGTCCTGTGTGCGTCCCCCTCTGTCTGGTTCGTCCTGTGTGCGTCCCCCTCTGTCTGGTTCGTCCTGTGTGCGTCCCCCTCTGTCTGGTTCGTCCTGTGTGCGTCCCCCTCTGTCTGGTTCGTCCTGTGTGCGTCCCCCTCTGTCTGGTTCGTCCTGTGTGCGTCCCCCTCTGTCTGGTTCGTCCTGTGTGCGTCCCCCTCTGTCTGGTTCGTCCTGTGTGCGTCCCCCTCTGTCTGGTTCGTCCTGTGTGCGTCCCCCTCTGTCTGGTTCGTCCTGTGTGCGTCCCCCTCTGTCTGGTTCGTCCTGTGTGCGTCCCCCTCTGTCTGGTTCGTCCTGTGTGCGTCCCCCTCTGTCTGGTTCGTCCTGTGTGCGTCCCCCTCTGTCTGGTTCGTCCTGTGTGCGTCCCCCCTGTCTGGTTCGTCCTGTGTGCGTCCCCCCCTGTCTGGTTCGTCCTGTGTGCGTCCCCCCCTGTCTGGTTCGTCCTGTGTGCGTCCCCCCCTGTCTGGTTCGTCCTGTGTGCGTCCCCCCCTGTCTGGTTCGTCCTGTGTGCGTCCCCCCCTGTCTGGTTCGTCCTGTGTGCGTCCCCCCCTGTCTGGTTCGTCCTGTGTGCGTCCCCCCCTGTCTGGTTCGTCCTGTGTGCGTCCCCCCCTGTCTGGTTCGTCCTGTGTGCGTCCCCCCCTGTCTGGTTCGTCCTGTGTGCGTCCCCCCCTGTCTGGTTCGTCCTGTGTGCGTCCCCCCCTGTCTGGTTCGTCCTGTGTGCGTCCCCCCCTGTCTGGTTCGTCCTGTGTGCGTCCCCCCCTGTCTGGTTCGTCCTGTGTGCGTCCCCCCCTGTCTGGTTCGTCCTGTGTGCGTCCCCCCCTGTCTGGTTCGTCCTGTGTGCGTCCCCCCTGTCTGGTTCGTCCTGTGTGCGTCCCCCCCTGTCTGGTTCGTCCTGTGTGCGTCCCCCCCTGTCTGGTTCGTCCTGTGTGCGTCCCCCCCTGTCTGGTTCGTCCTGTGTGCGTCCCCCCCTGTCTGGTTCGTCCTGTGTGCGTCCCCCCTGTCTGGTTCGTCCTGTGTGCGTCCCCCTCTGTCTGGTTCGTCCTGTGTGCGCCCCCCCCCTCTCTCTCGCACACTGTGCGTCCCCCCTCTCTCTCGCACACTGTGCGTCCCCCCCTCTCTCTCGCACACTGTGCGTCCCCCCCTCTCTCTCGCACACTGTGCGTCCCCCCCCCCTCGCACACTGTGCGTCCCCCTCTCTCTCTCGCACACTGTGCGTCCCCCTCTCTCTCTCGCACACTGTGCGTCCCCCTCTCTCTCTCGCACACTGTGCGTCCCCCTCTCTCTCTCGCACACTGTGCGTCCCTCTCCCTCTCTCCCTCTCTCCCTCTCTCTGTCTGTTCCCCTCTCTCCCCTTTTGTCTGTCCCTCTCTCTCTTAGACTGTGCCCCCTCCCTCTTTCTCCTAGACTGTGCCCCCTCCCTCTCTGTCCCTCTTCCTCTCTGTCTGTCTCTTTCTATCACCCCTCTCACTCTATCGGTCTGCCCCTCTCTCTCTGTTTCTGTCTGTCCCTCTCTCTCTCTCTGTCCTTTCCTCTCTCTTTTTCTCTCTCTCTCTGTCTCTTTCTCTCTTTTTGTCTGTCCCTCTCTCTCTCTCTCTCTCTGTCTGTCCCACCCTCTCTCTGTCTCTGCCTGTCCCACCCTCTCTGTCTCTGCCTGTCCCACCCTCTCTCTGTCTCTGCCTGTCCCACCCTCTCTCTGTCTCTCAGGTCTGTCCCACCCTCTCTCTGTCTCTCGGTCTGTCCCACCTCTCTCTGTCTCTCGGTCTGTCCCACTCTCTCTCTGTCTCTCGGCCTGTCCCACTCTCTCTCTGTCTCTGCCTGTCCCACTCTCTCTCTGTCTCTCGGTCTGTCCCACTCTCTCTCTGTCTCTCGGTCTGTCCCACTCTCTCTCTGTCTCTCGGTCTGTCCCACTCTCTCTCTGTCTCTCGGCCTGTCCCACTCTCTCTCTGTCTCTCGGTCTGTCCCACTCTCTCTCTGTCTCTCGGTCTGTCCCACTCTCTCTCTGTCTCTCGGTCTGTCCCACTCTCTCTCTGTCTCTCGGTCTGTCCCACTCTCTCTCTGTCTCTCGGTCTGTCCCACTCTCTCTCTGTCTCTCGGTCTGTCCCACTCTCTCTCTGTCTCTCGGTCTGTCCTCTGTCTCTCGGTCTGTCCCACTCTCTCTCTGTCTCTCGGCCTGTCCCACTCTCTCTCCGTCTCTCAGCCTGTCCCACTCTCTCTCTGTCTCTGCCTGTCCCACTCTCTCTCTGTCTCTCGGTCTGTCCCACTCTCTCTCTGTCTCTCGGTCTGTCCCACTCTCTCTCTGTCTCTCGGTCTGTCCCACTCTCTCTCTGTCTCTCGGTCTGTCCCACTCTCTCTCTGTCTCTCGGTCTGTCCCACTCTCTCTCTGTCTCTCGGTCTGTCCCACTCTCTCTCTGTCCCACTGCCCCTCTCTGTCTCTCTCTTAGCCTGTGCCCCCCGCCCTCTCTGCCTGTATGTCTCTCTCACTGTGTCTGTCCCTGTCTCTTTCTACCCGCCCATTTTTCTCACTCTCTCTGCCCCTCTCTTTTTTTCTGTGTCCCCCTCTCCCTCTGTCCCCCTCCCCCTCTCCCTCTGTCCCCCTCCCCCTCTCCCTCTGTCCCCCTCCCCTCTCCCTCTGTCCCCCTCCCCCTCTCCCTCTGTCCCCCTCCCCCTCTCCCTCTGTCCCCCTCCCCCTCTCCCTCTGTCCCCCTCCCCCTCTCCCTCTGTCCCCTCCCCCTCTCCCTCTGTCCCCCTCCCCCTCTCCCTCTGTCCCCCTCCCCCTCTCCCTCTGTCCCCCTCCCCCTCTCCCTCTGTCCCCCTCCCCCCTCTCCCTCTGTCCCCCTCCCCCTCTCCCTCTGTCCCCCTCCCCCTCTCCCTCTGTCCCCCTCCCCCTCTCCCTCTGTCCCCCTCCCCCTCTCCCTCTGTCCCCCTCCCCCTCTCCCTCTGTCCCCCTCCCCCTCTCCCTCTGTCCCCCTCCCCCTCTCCCTCTGTCCCCCTCCCCCTCTCCCTCTGTCCCCCTCCCCCTCTCCCTCTGTCCCCCTCCCCCTCTCCCTCTGTCCCCCTCCCCCTCTCCCTCTGTCCCCCTCCCCCTCTCCCTCTGTCCCCCTCCCCCTCTCCCTCTGTCCCCCTCCCCCTCTCCCTCTGTCCCCCTCCCCCTCTCCCTCTGTCCCCCTCCCCCTCTCCCTCTGTCCCCCTCCCCCTCTCCCTCTGTCCCCCTCCCCCTCTCCCTCTCCCTCTGTCCCCCTCCCCCTCTCTCTCTCCCTCTGTCCCCCTCCCCCTCTCTCTCTCCCTCTGTCCCCCTCCCCCCTCTCTCTCCCTCTGTCCCCCTCCCCCTCTCTCTCCCCCTCTGTCCCCCTCCCTCTCCCTCTGTCCCTCTGTCCCCCTCCCCCTCTCTCTCTCCCTCTGTCCCCCTCCCCCTCTCTCTCTCCCTCTGTCCCCCTCCCCCTCTCTCTCTCCCTCTGTCCCCCTCCCCCTCTCTCTCTCCCTCTGTCCCCCTCCCCCTCTCTCTCTCCCTCTGTCCCCCTCCCCCTCTCTCTCTCCCCTGTCCCCCTCCCCCTCTCTCTCTCCCTCTGTCCCCCTCCCCCTCTCTCTCCCTCTGCCCCCCTCCCCCTCTCTCTCTCCCTCTGTCCCCCTCCCCCTCTCTCTCTCCCTCTGTCCCCCTCCCCCTCCCCCTCTCCCTCTGTCCCCCTCCCCCTCTCTCTCTCCCTCTGTCCCCCTCCCCCTCTCCCTCTGTCCCCCTCCCCCTCTCTCTCTCCCTCTGTCCCCCTCCCCCTCTCTCTCTCCCTCTGTCCCCCTCCCCCTCTCTCTCTCCCTCTGTCCCCCTCCCCCTCTCTCTCTCCCTCTGTCCCCCTCCCCCTCTCTCTCTCCCCTCTGTCCCCCTCCCCCTCTCTCTCTCCCTCTGTCCCCCTCCCCTCTGTTTCTGTTTGTCCCTCTCTCTGTCCTTTCCTCTCTCTTTAAAAAGGGTAGCAGGCAAAAGGCAGAGAATTATAGGCCGGTTAGTTTAACGTCTGTTGTAGGAAAAATGCTTGAATCCGTCATCAAAGAATAGCGAGGCATCTTGAGAAGAATTGTTTGATCGAGCAGATGCAGCACGGATTCGTTAAGGGGACGTCGTGTCTGACGGAATTTATTGGAATTCTGTGAGGATGTGTCTAGTACAGTGGACGGAGGGGAACCGGTGGATGTGGTGTTTCTCGATTTTTCAGAAGGCGTTTGATAAGGTGCCGCACAAAAGGTTGTTACAGAAGGTTAGGGGGCATGGAGCTGGGGGTGGGGTGTTAGCGTGGATAGAGGATTGGCTGTCAAACAGGAGGCAGAGAGCAGGTGTCAATGGGTGCTATTCGGATTGGCGGTTGGTGACTAGTGGAGTGCCTCAGGGATCGGTGCTGGGGCCTCAGCTATTTACCATTTATACAGATGATCTGGAGGAGGGAGCTGAGTGTAAGGTGTTGAAATTTGCTGATGACACAAAGATACGTGGAAAAGCAAATTGCGTGGAGGGTGTAGAAAGTCTGCAGAGGGATCTAGATAGGTTGAGCGAGTGGGTCAGGACCTGGCAGATGGAATACAATGTTGGCAAGTGTGAGGTTATCCACTTTGGTAGGAATAATGGTAGGAAGGACTACTACTTAAAGGGCAAAAAGCAGCAGCATGCTACGGTGCAGAGGGACCTGGGGGTCCTTGTGCATGAGTCACAAAAACCCAGCCTATGGTGCAGCAGGTGGTCAGGAAGGCAAATGGGATGCTGGCCTTCATAGCGAGGGGGATTGAATATAAAGTAGGGAGGTCTTGCTGCGACTGTACAGGGCACTGGTGAGGCCGCAGCTGGAGTACCGTGTGCAGTTTTGGTCGCCGCACTTGCGCAAGGATATTTTGGCCTTGGAGGGAATGCAGAGGAGGTTTACTAGGCTGATACCGGAGATGAGGGGGTTGAGCTATGAAGAGAGGCTGAATAGACTGGGCTTGTACTCGTTGGAGTTTAGAAGGCTGAGGGGGATCTTATTGAGACATATAAGATGATGAAGGGGATGGATAGGGTAGAGGTGGAGATGTTCTTCCCGCTCAGAAAGGACAGTAGGACTAGAGGGCACAGCCTCAAGATAAGGGGGGTGGGAGCAATTTAGAACGGAGTTGAGGAGGAACTTCTTCACTCAAAGGGTGGTGAATCTCTGGAATTCTCTGCCGTTGAAGTGGTGGAGGCTACCTCGCTGAATATATTTAAGACGCGGGTAGATAGGTTTTTGGTAGGCAAGGGGATTAAGGGTTATGGGGAGAAAGCGGGAATGTGGAACTGAGCCACTTCAGATCAGCCATGATCTTATTGAATGGCGGGGCAGGCTCGAAGGGCTAGATGGCCTACTCCTGCTCCTGTTTCTTATGTTCTCTCTTTTCCTCTCTCTTTTTCTCTGTCTCTCTCTTTCTGTCTGTCTCTCTCTGTCTGTCTGTCTCTCTCTCTGTCTGTCTGTCTCTCTCTCTGTCTGTCTGTCTCTCTCTCTGTCTGTCTGTCTCTCTCTCTGTCTGTCTGTCTCTCTCTCTGTCTGTCTGACTCTCTCTCTCTCTGTCTGTGTCTCTCTGTCTGTGTCTCTCTGTCTGTGTCTCTCTCTTTCTGTCTGTCTCTCCCTCTCCCTCTCTCAGTCTGTCCCTCTCCCTCTCTCAGTCTGTCCCTCTCCCTCTCTCAGTCTGTCCCTCTCTCAGTCTGTCCCTCTCTCTCTCCCTGCCTGTCCCTCTCTCTCTCCCTGCCTGTCCCTCTCTCTCTCCCTGCCTGTCCCTCTCTCTCTCCCCCTGCCTGTCCCTCTCTCTCTCTCCCTGCCTGTCCCTCTCTCTCTCTCCCTGCCTGTCCCTCTCTCTCTCTCCCTGCCTGTCCCTCTCTCTCTCTCCCTGCCTGTCCCTCTCTCTCTCTCCCTGCCTGTCCCTCTCTCTCTCTCCTGCCTGTCCCTCTCTCTCTCTCCCTGCCTGTCCCTCTCTCTCTCTCCCTGCCTGTCCCTCTCTCTCTCTCCCTGCCTGTCCCTCTCTCTCTCTCCCTGCCTGTCCCTCTCTCTCTCTCCCTGCCTGTCCCTCTCTCTCTCTCCCTGCCTGTCCCTCTCTCTCTCTCCCTGCCTGTCCCTCTCTCTCTCTCCCTGCCTGTCCCTCTCTCTCTCTCCCTGCCTGTCCCTCTCTCTCTCTCCCTGCCTGTCCTCTCTCTCTCTCCCTGCCTGTCCCTCTCTCTCTCTCCCTGCCTGTCCCTCTCTCTCTCTCCCTGCCTGTCCCTCTCTCTCTCTCCCTGCCTGTCCCTCTCTCTCTCTCCCTGCCTGTCCCTCTCTCTCTCTCCCTGCCTGTCCCTCTCTCTCTCTCCCTGCCTGTCCCTCTCTCTCTCTCCCTGCCTGTCCCTCTCTCTCTCTCCCTGCCTGTCCCTCTCTCTCTCTCCCTGCCTGTCCCTCTCTCTCTCTCCCTGCCTGTCCCTCTCTCTCTCTCCCTGCCTGTCCCTCTCTCTCTCTCCCTGCCTGTCCCTCTCTCTCTCTCCCTGCCTGTCCCTCTCTCTCTCTCCCTGCCTGTCCCTCTCTCTCTCTCCCTGCCTGTCCCTCTCTCTCTCTCCCTGCCTGTCCCTCTCTCTCTCTCCCTGCCTGTCCCTCTCTCTCTCTCCCTGCCTGTCCCTCTCTCTCTCTCCCTGCCTGTCCCTCTCTCTCTCTCCCTGCCTGTCCCTCTCTCTCTCTCCCTGCCTGTCCCTCTCTCTCTCTCCCTGCCTGTCCCTCTCTCTCTCTCCCTGCCTGTCCCTCTCTCTCTCTCCCTGCCTGTCCCTCTCTCTCTCTCCCTGCCTGTCCCTCTCTCTCTCTCCCTGCCTGTCCCTCTCTCTCTCTCCCTGCCTGTCCCTCTCTCTCTCTCCCTGCCTGTCCCTCTCTCTCTCTCCCTGCCTGTCCCTCTCTCTCTCTCCCTGCCTGTCCCTCTCTCTCTCTCCCTGCCTGTCCCTCTCTCTCTCTCCCTGCCTGTCCCTCTCTCTCTCTCCCTGCCTGTCCCTCTCTCTCTCTCCTGCCTGTCCCTCTCTCTCTCTCCCTGCCTGTCCCTCTCTCTCTCTCCCTGCCTGTCCCTCTCTCTCTCTCCCTGCCTGCCCCTCTCTCTCTCTCCCTGCCTGCCCCTCTCTCTCTCTCCCTGCCTGCCCCTCTCTCTCTCTCCCTGCCTGCCCCTCTCTCTCTCTCCTGCCTGCCCCTCTCTCTCTCTCCCTGCCTGCCCTCTCTCTCTCTCCCTGCCTGCCCCTCTCTCTCTCTCCCTGCCTGCCCCTCTCTCTCTCTCCCTGCCTGCCCCTCTCTCTCTCTCCCTGCCTGCCCCTCTCTCTCTCTCCCTGCCTGCCCCTCTCTCTCTCTCTCCCTGCCTGCCCCTCTCTCTCTCTCCCTGCCTGCCCCTCTCTCTCTCTCCCTGCCTGCCCCTCTCTCTCTCTCCCTGCCTGCCCCTCTCTCTCTCTCCCTGCCTGCCCCTCTCTCTCTCTCCCTGCCTGCCCCTCTCTCTCTCTCCCTGCCTGCCCCTCTCTCTCTCTCCCTGCCTGCCCCTCTCTCTCTCTCCCTGCCTGCCCCTCTCTCTCTCTCCTGCCTGTCCCACTCTCTCTCCCTGCCTGTCTGTCCCTCTCTCTGCCTGTCACTTTCCCTCCCTGCCCCTCTCCCTCTCTCTCTGTTTCTGTCTGTCCCTCTCTCTCACTTTCACTGTCCCCCCCCGTCTCTCTGTCCCCCCCCGTCTCTCTGTCCCCCCCCGTCTCTCTGTCCCCCCCCGTCTCTCTGTCCCCCCCCGTCTCTCTGTCCCCCCCGTCTCTCTGTCCCCCCCCGTCTCTCTGTCCCCCCCGTCTCTCTGTCCCCCCCCGTCTCTCTGTCCCCCCCCGTCTCTCTGTCCCCCCCCCGTCTCTCTGTCCCCCCCGTCTCTCTGTCCCCCCCGTCTCTCTGTCCCCCCCCGTCTCTCTGTCCCCCCCGTCTCTCTGTCCCCCCCCGTCTCTCTGTCCCCCCCTCTCTCTCTCTCTCTGTCCCCCCCTCTCTCTCTCTCTCTGTCCCCCCTCTCTCTCTCTCTCTGTCCCCCTCTCTCTCTCTCTCTGTCCCCCCTCTCTCTCTCTCTCTCTCTCTGTCCCCCCTCTCTCTCTCTCTCTGTCCCCCCCTCTCTCTCTCTCTCTGTCCCCCCTCTCTCTCTCTCTCTGTCCCCCCCTCTCTCTCTTCTCTGTCCCCCTCTCTCTCTCTCTCTTGTCCCCCTCTCTCTCTCTCTCTGTCCCCCTCTCTCTCTCTCTGTCCCCCTCTCTCTCTCTCTCTCTGTCCCCCTCTCTCCCTCTCTGTGTCCCCCCCCCCATCTCGGTTTCCCCCGCCCCCCCATCTCGGTTTCCCCCGCCCCCCCATCTCGGTTTCCCCCGCCCCCTCCATCTCGGTTTCCCCCCGCCCCCCCTCTCTCGGTTCCCCCCCCCCGCCCCCCCTCGGTTCCCCCCCCGCCCCCCCCTCTCTCGGTTCCCCCCCCCGCCCCCCCCTCTCTCGGTTCCCCCCCCCGCCCCCCCCCTCTCTCGGTTCCCCCCCCGCCCCCCCCCTCTCTCGGTTCCCCCCCCCGCCCCCCCCCTCTCTCGGTTCCCCCCCCCGCCCCCCCCCTCTCTCGGTTCCCCCCCCCGCCCCCCCCTCTCTCGGTTCCCCCCCCCCGCCCCCCCCCCCTCTCTCGGTTCCCCCCCCGCCCCCCCCCCTCTCTCGGTTCCCCCCCCGCCCCCCCCCTCTCTCGGTTCCCCCCCCGCCCCCTCGGTCCCCCACTTCCCCGCCTCTCTCCCCCCGCCTCTGGTTCGCCCGGTCCGGCCCCGTCCCTGTGTCTGTGCCCCGCCCCGTCCCTGTGTCTGTGCCCCGCCCCGTCCCTGTGTCTGTGCCCCGCCCCGTCCCTGTGTCTGTGCCCCGCCCCGTCCCTGTGTCTGTGCCCCGCCCCGTCCGTGTGTCTGTGCCCCGCCCCGTCCCTGTGTCTGTGCCCCGCCCCGTCCCTGTGTCTGTGCCCCGCCCCGTCCCTGTGTCTGTGCCCCGCCCCTCCTGCCCCTGGTGTTTACAGGGGCAGATTTTAGCACAAACCTAAAGGCAGAGGGGTAAATGAGCCATTTTCAGAGCAGCAGCAGGCACCTGAGCCACCTCCCTTACCCCCACCATGTCCCCCAACCCTTCCTACCCCTGTCCGCCTCCAAAGGCCCCCCTACACATTCCATCCAGTCCACGTGGCCTCCTGACAAGCGGTCCCTCTCGCTCCTGCTTTCACAAGAAGTCTTGCCCTCGCTCCCCTTGGCAAAGAGGCAGGAGGGCCCCAGGAAACTGGGAGCAAGTCGGCTGGTGGGCAGGCGACGGGTGGGGGGGTCAAAATGACGGTGGCGCACTTTTTGAGATGGTCACATGGTCCCGGGGCAGCTGCAAAGGGGCAACTACTAACAGCAATGTTAACACCCGCACGCATACACAAGAGATGCTAGGACTGGTGACCCAAAGCTGTTCATTCCCTGTCAACTCCTCCGCTGCATTAACTTCTGGTGCTCATCCCACTCCAGAAGGTGTGAAGTAGATTACGTCAATAGGCGATACCTCCTATTGCAGATGACACTTGTTCTGTTACTTCTGGTTTATGGATCGTAGAGGCAGAGAGGTTTAAGGAAGGAAAGCTAAAAGCCTAGGTGGCTCCCAAAACATGAGGATTCAGGGTAGACCATTTAGGATGGGGATGAGGAGACATTTCTTCACCCAAAGAGCGGTGAGCCTGTGGAATTCATTACCACAGGAAGGAGTTGATGCCAAAACATTGAATGTATTCAAGAGGCAGCTGGAGATAGCACCTGGGGCAAATGGGGTCAAAGGTTATGGGGGAAAAGCGGGATTAGACTACTGTGTTGGATGATCAGCCATGATCGTGATGAATGGTGGAGCAGGCTCAAAGGGCCAAATGGCCACATCCTGCTTCTATCTTCTGTGTGAATTTGGGGGCAGAGAAAGCAGACGAGGCGCCAGGAGTTTGAAGTGTCCACTACCAAGTGGGGCACGGTTTCAAGGTGAGAGGGGTAAAGTTTAAGGGAGACGTATAAGGGTGGGGTGGGGGAAAGTTTCTCACGCAGAGAGTGGTGGGTGCCTGGAACGCACTGCCAGAGGAGGTGGTCACAGTAAAGAAGATTCTCAACACCAGGGTTCAAA